>NC_052499.1:47616465-47695843 GCF_016617805.1 Bactrocera tryoni
TATGTATGTATGTACCTATTTGGTTTTTGCCTCTCTGCGCTTACCTGATGTGAAATGGTGTCGTCCATTGGTATATTCTCCTGCAATTTTAAAGCTTTATCCTTAATCCATTTGATTTGATCACGACTCTCGCAAATTTCAGTGAATTTCACCAGATTTGGCAAGACCAAAATGTGATTGTGCTGAAAGAAATAGAAAATCTTGAAGAACACGAATCTCGAGTGGCCAAAAACGGTTAGGATATTTATTGAAAATTGTCAAACCAATCAATTGTAAGACATAAAAGACACTTTACTTTGTGGTACATAAACCACAATATATAGATGAAGATTGACTAGCCAGTTAGATTTTCAGTATCTCAAATTTGTTGCATTCGTTTTCGTCCAAACCGCAGATAAAGAAATAAAATATCGAAGACATACACTGAGGAAATAATCTTGATTCTATAAACAAAAACCCAGAAAATGCTTAATTTAGTTTTGTTATAGCGGAAAAGCGTTCAACTTGCTTGGTATCCTCATTCTTTTCTTAGACGTTACAAAATTCTCCGGAAAGGCTAGTTTAAAATAAATGAAACCTTCGTACATCGGACTTACTTTAATCTACCGCAAGCGTGCGACCCTTAAAACAAACTCATTTGTCCCCGAAGAAGACATACGATGAAACTTGATCAGACGAATAGCTATTATTTTCAAAATCGTAGTCGAATCTAAGAAAGAAATTTTGATACGACACTAGTGTGTGCAAATAGTATTTATTTATTGTTGTTAATGTGATAGAAAAGAAGTTTCATCACTGCAAACCAGTCAAGATTGGATTTTTTTACTCTTGCAAGCTGTTGCTACAGAGCATAATAGTTTGGTTCACCTAATGGTTGTACATGTCCCCTAAACCTCGGCGAAATAGATATAAGGTTATATATATACATACATATATCTTTATATATAAAAACAAAAGAACCGATTATAAGGGGGTATTCTGGTCTAGAAGCATGAATTTCAGGTAATTTTTAAAGTGTCGTAAAAAAAAGGCAATTAATATTTTTACTATCCATTTTTTATTAGTTATTTGTTAATTTTAGAACAGTACAGAAAAAAATTAAAAACTAAAAAAATTTAAAAATTATGAGCTGACGAAGTGGGGGGTCACTTAAAATGTCCACATGACCATACCCATGATTTCAACCCTCCTAGTTATCTAAAACCAAAAAAAAAAAGATTATTAATCTAGAATAAAGTCACAATGGCCGGAACTACGGAAAAGTGGGAAAAATTTTTTTTCACAAAATGGCGAACGCCTGAAAAAAATTTTTTTGGATCACTTTTTCTGACTATTTCTAATTTTTTAAAAATAACAAAAATAAAAATTTGGGGCTGGGGCTAGTTCCAACTATAGACAAGCCTATAAAGATGACTCTATAAAAATTTCAAGTAAATCGGTCCAGTAGAACCTGAGAAATCATGGGTATCGTTCCGAAAAATTCAGTTTTGAGAAAAACGCGTTTAAAGTTTAGGAGACAATTCTAATTCCTTCCAAGGTCATATTTTCAAAAGTCTAAACTTTCAAGTTATGCAAAAAAAAAATCGATTTTTTCAAAATCCTAGACAAGAATACCCCCTTAACACAATTTAGCACACAGTGTCCAGTTTGAATCAACTTAGAAGATAGGATAGTCAAAACAATTCATAAATAAGAAATACAGTGAAAGCTGCATTAAATGGACACTCTATTAAACGGGCATTTCCATTAACATATTGACCGGTCCCACAATTTGTTGATACTTACACCCTGTCAAGAAAGTATCGGGAATTCTTCATTCAAATTTCCCGCTTATATGGAAGATAGGTAAATTTTTTTCCTAGGTTGGTACAACTGTCCTTAATTATGATGTCAAAAATGATCTGCCAACCAGTGTGTTTACAGCAGCTGTTTATGTCAGTCGACCTCACATGTTTGTCGAATTTTACAATGACCGAAAATATTGATCAACATATTTGTGTCAAATTTTGTGTTGCGAACGAATTTTCGTGTGTCGATACATTGCAGAAGGCTTTTGGTGAATTTGCTCTTTCAAAAACGCGCACTCACGAGTAGTACAGAGCATTCAAGGAGGGTGGGGAGCCCGTCGAGGACCTGCCTCGTTCTGAACGGCCTTCAACGAGTGTGACCGATGATAACGTTAAAAAAGTGAAGGAAATTGTTGCCAAAAATAACCATGAGAGCTTGAGAGAGTTTGCCCATAAATTGGAGATGTCACACGAGAGCGTACATACGATTATGCATGAAAAATTGGGCATGCAACGCGTTGCTGCAAGACCGATAGAGCTGAATTTCCTTCAAAAAAGGTATCGAGAGCAGGTAGCTGCAACCATGTTGGATCGAGCCAATTCGGATCCCACCTTCATGGAACGCATAATTACTGGTGACGAAACATGGGCCTATGAATATGGCACACTTACGAACCAGCAATCATCCGAATGACGGAGGGGATAAAATAAATTATTTTCGTTTAATTTTTAAACTCCCGATACTTTCTTGACAGGGTGTATTAAATACAATATATTAAGGGGTTAGGGGTAGTCAGAATTTACAAAAAATTATTTTTTTTTTTGCATTTTCGTTAAGTGTAATATCTTAAAACAATTTTCTGAAAATTTCATGTTGATTCGATAATTAGTTTTTGAGTTATTCGACATATAACGAAGATAGCTCGGGCACTTCAAAGCGCTAGTGTGAAACTTTAAACGCATTTTTCTCAAAACTATGTTTTTTGAACTGGTGACAACTGTAACCGCTCAGTAGATTTTAATGAAATTTATGCAGCTTTTAGAATACATAATAAACTCGAAGGATTCTTTTTTTCAAAAATTTCGATTTTTTAAGACCAATTAACTGACCCAAAAATTTAGACAAAAATTTCCTGAGGCCGCAATTTTGTTAATTTTTGAAAAAAAATACTTCGATCAGGCCCAGGATTATCTATATAGAATACTAATTTTTTTTGTCCGATTGATTTTAGAAGAATCTCCAAGGACTTGTGGTTGTCACCGCAAGTACCTTTTTTTGGAACTGGGTCAACACAAACAACTATAACTTTGGAAATTAATTTTATATAATAATGGGTTTTTAAAAAAAGTATTGCGGTATTTTTATTGAATTTTTTTTATTGAAATTGAAATGAATTTTTGATGACTCATGCCCAGCTTCTGACCGATGCTATGGCTGCTATTATACCGGTCTCTTTCGACCAATTCAGCGATTTTATCGCAATTTTCGACGACAGAAATGGAAACTGGATCGGGTCCATAAACTGCACAAACTTTATTGGCGGCTTGAGATGCATTTTTGCCTTTATCGTAGTAGTACTGTAAAATATGCCGTATTTTCTGTTTATTTTGCTCCATATTTGCGACGCTATAACTCACGAACGACTTAGAAGAAACGACAATCAATCAAACACGTGTTAGCGCGTGAAATGAGCTCTCCAAAAAGGTATAGCATGATCCGATGCGACGAATAAAACTAGAACTACGCGCTTTCAGCGCCAACTAGCGAAAATACCGCAAGACAACCTAATATAAATGCCATATTACTACTTTTGTAAAATAACACGATTTAATAAAAAAAAAAATACTGAAAATTCTCATTTTTTCGTGCCTCTGACCCTAATATTTCTGAACGCACGCATGTATTCACAATCCCAAACAAATAAAATACAGTTGAATTTTCATATTTCAAAATCATATTTTAAACTTGGGAAAACGTTTGCTGAAACATTTCAAATGATGAAAAAAGTTTATGGTGATCAGTGCCTATCCCGTAGTAATGCGCATGAGTGGTTTAAGCGATTCCAAGAAGGTCGTGAGGACCTCTGAAATTGGTCGTCTTCAGAAGTCAAAAATAAAGAAAAAGCTGATTTGTTTTTACGATTCCGAGGGTATTGTACACCGAGAGTTCGTCCCACTTGGCCAAACGATTAATGCTGTGTTTTACCTTGGTGTTATGAAGCGTCTTTTGTCACGCCTTCGTCGTGCTCGACCACAATACCATGAGGCAGGGTCCTGGCGCCTGTTGCACGATAATGCGCCGTGTCATCGATCGACGCTTGTCACTAACTTTTTTACAGAACCCTGGCACCCTGTGATTTTTACTTATTTGGAAAACTTCATTTGCCCATGAAAGGACACTGGTTTCAGGACATTTCAGCTATCCAAAAGGCGACGACCGATATTCTTAAGAGCATTCCGAAAAATGACCTTAAACACTCAATTGAAATGCTAATTGACCGGGCTAAACGCTGTATCGAGGCACAAGGAAACTACTTTGAATAAAAAAATATAACTTTTGAAAAATATTAATTTTTTGTTGTTTTTTTAACAGTCCTGTTTCTTTTGCAACAGACCTTGTATTGCTATATTATATGGAGTCCATTGAGGCCCTATGTTCCACCTAGGAGCTACGGGAAAATATATATATATATGTATACATATATGGATGAGCCTATCGCTGAATAGCTAACACTTACAGCTTTCACTCAAGAAGGAACTGCGGGCATCAAGTTTGACCAATAGAAAATACAATTTATTAAAAATGTTTATAGTTTTTAAACTTTATTGAAGAATTCGAGCAAAAAGTTAACATTGTGCAATGTGTTGTGCACTTCTGAATGTCTTCTGCTTTCCAATGGTATAAATTTGATTCATATATGCCAACGACAATACAGTCAAAAAGGGAGCACAAACTTTTTGGTTGGCGTAATTATATATTGAAGATTATTAAAAAATTTCTGAGTGTTAAGGATCGCCATGGCTAATTAAAAAAAAATTTAATATAAAACTTGATTTTAGACTTTACGATCTGCTGTGATCTTCAGAGGGTAGACAGGAACAGCGGTTTGCAGCGTTCAAGCCGCTTATCAACCCTTTTCTATCAAACAAGAATGCACAAAACTAACTCAATACTACATACATAGAAGTGAAGGTTTCGGGCATGAGGTCTGCTCTACGCTGTTAAAAGATAAGCAAATCTGAAGGAAAAATTTGCGACTAATGTGCTACGAGGTCTGTAGGGTATTTGAGGTGTCTTGATTTCGATTTAAGTTCAACAATTTTGCATCATGTATAGCTATTTTGTGATTTTTGTACCGTAGGATTGTAAGTGTTAGGAAATTTTTACTATTATTTTCGCTTTTAACAAGTCAGACATAGCCTCTGGCATCGCTGTCGCAAAATAACTGTAGGCTACTGAAATTTAAAAACTGAAATCTTAAAGCACACTGACAAGGGATCGCTTTGGTGTTAGTGTCACCTCATAATACAGAGCGCTGCCGGATGTTGGCGCATCTCCGTCAGATAGGGGTATTGAACAGAGAGGGGAAAATTATCGATATTTTTTCATTTTTCATTATTTTTAAAAGCCTTTTAAAGTTTAAAACCACTAAAAAATATTTAAACCTATGCCCACGAAGACATAAATTCCAGGAAAAACGTAGCTCCGTTTCAACCGACTGCATTTGTATGCGCACGTGAGTAGCCAAATGTCGCCCACATTGTGGATTTAAATATGATCTGAAGGTGCAGTGTGTGGCAAGATCAAGCCAGAGCCATTCAGACTGCAAACATTTAGCGACGGCGTTGCGCACTTGCACGCCACTCAATTTATGTGACACAGGCAAAACTTTGCCAGCAACTCTAGGGGCGCACACACGGACACGCACACAGCGTGAGTAATAACAAAAGCTGTCACGAAGCACTTGGTGCGCTCAAAAATAACCAACCTACAGCTACAAACGCACGCACATGGTGTTAAGGGCTGCCCTATAGGCGTCACTACACACATGTGGCACGGCGCGGCAGCTGCTCGTTTGTTTCAAACTGGCGAATTTTACATGCCACAGCGAGTGAATTTGTGTCAAAATTTATTTGGCAGCACAAACTGCGCGAACACGCACATATCAATATGTGTTGCATAAGCGGCAAGCGTGTGTGGCATGCAAACTGCATAGTGAATATTGCTCATACGACATGTCGGCCCGCTCAAGGCAATTCAAATGCCATGTCAGGCCGTTAGCAATAATCGAGACTGACTAAAGTGACTAACAGCACTACAGCTGTATGTACGTGTGTATGTATGCGTGGAATTCGCGTTGCAAGCAGCCAAGCAATTAACAAACGCCATCAATAAGCCAGGCGAATGTCCTTCAAACCCGCAACGCGTTCGCCTAATGAATTCCAATTTGGATTTCTGTCATTCGGCGCCGCTAGTTGCATACATAACGGTGTAAAATTTTATGTGCAACAACAATGGTAGCAACAAGCCGCGCGCTGACAACTGGCGCTAACTGTGATTTGCATTAGTTGCGCGTGAAATTTTGATTGATTTTGCGTGTTGCACGAATAGCTCCAGGTCGCAAGTTGCGCGTTGCAAGTTATATAAGTTGCACCAAGCAATTTGCAACTTTACACGAAATCTGCATGCCAAGCGCGCAACGCGTACCTGCCTTAATACTCATCAGAAATTGTCTTGCTTTTGCTATATTCACTGGTGTTGCACATTTTATTCACGCCCTTTCCCGCCGTCCGCGCCCACTTCACATCGCTGCTCGGCAGCACAGTTTACGCACTCACCTCAATTATCTGCATTAGCACATCGAAAATCAGCTGCGTGCTGCTCTTGAAATCCACGCCTGACTGCGCCGTGAAGTAGCGATAATTCTTCGTTGCCACATCTTCGCTATCCCTCGCACCGCCGCCGCCGCCTGTACCGCGCTTTGCGCGCTGCGCTGTGCTGGCGCCAATTTCGCTGGCGCTCGGCAGTTCCGCATCCGGCGCGCTGCTGTTGGCGGTGTATTGTGCGTACGCCTCCATTTGTTGCCACATAAAATTCAAATCATATTGATTGACTCGAAATTGGTGAGTGCCAATGACGCTGTCACGCAGGCGGCACGCGAAGCTGCTACAGTTGGTGTGCGCCTCGTAGTCAGCGCGCAGTTGACGCTCCAAGTTCGGATGATAGAAGATGTTCGCCTCGGAGACGAGTAGCTGCACTTTGTGTAATTTTTTCAAGCTGCAAAGAGGAAGTTGCATAAAATGTTAGTCAATTAGATGATTGCTGCTGCATTTAGATTCATGTGGATACATGCAAATATTGTGCAATAAAATTGATAGTTGGTAAGCAGTAAGCAGTGGCGTTTAAGAATATATTTTTAATATTTCTTTCGAGGTGGAGCATAAAAAATAGCAAAAAATTTATTCACTACTCTGTATCGCCTTTTTTGCGAAAACTGTTTTAATTTTTTGTGCTGATAAATCATCTGCGGGTGGCAGTGGGTCCATCACAATCGTGGTTTTCGCAAGTTCTCGCATCGTGGTCTATCTTTCTATTTAGCATCTGAATCCAATCCCACATTTTCTGCTTCCGCCAGCTGCTTTTCAACGAACGTCAAGAGAGCTTGCGTCACTTCCGATTTGATTTAGATTTGGCTGAGAGATTTCGATATATGGTAAGTACCAGGTTCGATAAGAGAAGGCGTTGCTAATAGCCCAAATTTTTCTTTTGTTTTGTTGCTACACTCCTCATATGAACGTCAGTGAAGTTTCATTTTAATCTGTGAATTTATTCTTTGTTTACGAGACATTTAATTTTGTTACTATGGAAAAAATTTAATATCGTGCAGTGATAAAATTCTTGTTTTTGGAAGGTGTAGCAACAAAGCAAATTCACGAACGAATGTTAAAAGTGTATAATGATTGTTCAGCTACAAATAGAACAGTAGAAAGATGAATAGCTGAATTTAAACGTGGCCGTACAAGCCTTGAAGACGATCCACATGTAAGACGTCCAAAAATCGCATCAAACCCAGAAATCATTGCCAAAATACAGGATATGGTTTTGGAAGACTAAGAGGGATTTAGTAGAGGCTTCACACATCTCATTAGGCAGTGTGAGTCATACTTTAAGTGAAATTTTGGGTTATAGAAAGCTGGATGTCGCATTCGCTAACAATGGCAGAAAAACACATTCGAATGCGACTTTCTCAGCAACATTTAGAGCGTTTTAAAAACGACGAAGTGGATTTTGTTCGTCGATTCATCACTATGGATAAGACTTGGATCTATAACCGTGATCCTGAATCAAAACAAGAGACTAAAGAGTTATGTGAACCTGGTTGTTCGGCTTCGAAAAGAGTTCGTATCCAGAAATCGGGCAAGAAGGTTATGGCATCAGTTTTTTGGGATGCGAGAGGAATTTGGTTTGCAGATTATTTGCAAACTGGTAAAACAATTAATTCTGAATATTATTGCAACCTTATGGAGCAGTTGAAGGAAAAAATTCGTGAAAAAGACCCGCTTTGCAGAAGAAAAAAATCTTTTTTCATCAGGACAAAGCGCCGTGTCACAAGAGCATTTTGACAATGGCTAAAAACCATGAAATTAAGTTCGAATTGTTGAAGCATCCAACGTCTTCACCAGACTTGGCCCCCAGCGACTTTAATTTCTTTCCAGAACTCAAAAAACGTATGCGTGGCAAGCGCTTTTCATCAAATGAAGAGCTCATAACGGCTGTTGAAGCGTATTTTGCAGACCTTCCGAATTCTCACTTCAGGGATGGGATCCACAGATTGGAGAATCGTTGGAGCAAGTTTAATTAATGTTTAGGGAAATTGTACCTAATAATAAAGTGTATCTTGAATCTTGAAAAATTGTGTTTTTCTTATCAAACGACCAAACTTATTGAACAACCTTCCCTTACCGATGAGACAGTGAATATTACAATGCGCAAAAAATAGTCTTCTTCTATGAATTCCCCTTAAAAGGAATCCTCCTTGGCCCGAAATATTCTCGTTCCAACGTTTGCTCGGAAGAATCCGGAGTGCATCACACCTCAATAATCGAGGAAACTGTCAACATAACCGTGATTTTTGACCTGCTTGGTTTTTTCGACTTCGGCTCGCCTTTACCACAATATTCGACCGATTGAATGTCTGTTTTCAGGTCGTAAGCATAGATCAAAGACTCATCGCCAGTAATAATACATTTTATGACATCCTAGAAAGGAAAGCATTGTTTCACGCCACGCTGTTTTCGAAAAACTTTTGTGATTTTGGAACCAACCGGGTTTCCACATTTCTTAGGCCCAAATGATCTTTCAAACTGGTTTTCACTGATTTTTCCGATATTCCAGCGTTGCGTCAGATCTCCGACTGTTACGCGTCAATTCTCAAGCACCAATGCCTTTATTTTATTGACGTGTTGATCATCAGTTGATGTTGATGGTCGTCCTGGAAGTGGTTCAACGCGTTTTCGACGCTCTTTGAATAATTTGTTCCAATCAAAAACACTTGCTCGCGTCAACAAATATTATCGACAGCCTTTTTCTATGGGTTTTCGGGTTATTTAAATTAAAAATTCTTACTATTTTCTACCACAGTAGTACAAGGTGCTTTTTTCTTTTTTTTTCATTTTTTCTTATTTTTTTTCTTTTTACTATTCATTGGGGGTGTTTTTTTTTACTTGGCGGGTCCCTAACCCAGCGCACAACCCTATGTGGGGATATTTCGCCTTCTCACTTTAGCTCGCCTTCAAACGGATGTTCTTAGACTACCCAGAGGATACTTGGTCAAAGACCGGAAGTAGTGAGCTGCTTGAGCCATATGTAAAAGAATCGTTTCTGGCCACTCCCAAGTGAATGGCGAACTTTCCTCACTTGCGTGAACTTCTACACATGACTCCATCCTCCTGGACTTGCGTGTTGTTGTTAACTCGGCTATAATCGCGTAAGCGGTGTCTGCGCCAATTAAGAAGAAGGAGTACAAGGTGCGTTCCAAAGTAAACAGGACTTAAAACAAAAAAAAAAACAGAACAAATGGTTTTTTCGGCAAAATCAATTTATTTTATTCAAAAGAAGAAAAACCAGAAGGAGACTGCTTCAATACAGCTTTTTGCACGGTCCAAAAGCATGTCGAACAAGTGTTTTAGCTCGCTGGCCGGTATGGTCGCCAGTATGCCGGTGCAAGCCTTTTGAATGGCCTCCACTTCTGCATAACGCTTTCCTTTCATGGACCAATGCATTTTTCCGAAAAGGATGAAGTCGCACGGTGCCATATAAAGTGAATACGGAGAGTGGTTAATGGTTAAAATGCGATTTTTGGTCAAATAATCGTCCTTCGAATGTTGGATTCTGAGCAATTCTGAGCCGTCAGTCAATTTGTGCGAAACAAACCGTGCACACACCTTTCGTATGCCCAAATATTCGGTCAAAGTGCGATAAATCGATGTTTTGGAGATGTTTAATTTCATTTCCATGAATTTCAATGAGGATTTCGGCTGATTTTCGATGAATTCACGCACAGTTTCAATGGAATTTTTGGTGATCACGGATTTTGATTGGCCCATATGTTGATCATCATTTATGTTCTCACGACCACTTTGAAAACGTTGAAACCACTCGCGCACTCTGCTACTGGATGGGCAATCATCGCCATAAACTTGTTTCATCAATTGCAACGTTTCGGTAAATGTTTAACCAATTTTAAAACAAAATTTAATGTTGGCTCTTTGTTCGAAGCTCATTTTCGCACCGACAACGCAAACATACTGACACTGAAAACGCAATAACTCACTTCGAATCGATGAAATGTTATGAAATTCTTACTTGACACTCGATAAAGATAGCAGATTCTAACGCACCAGTCGACAAATAGATGGCGCCACCAGAGGCGCTAGATTCAAAAAGTTCTGTTTCCTTTGGGATGCTTCTTGTATTTTTTTTCTTTTGTTTTTTTTTTTTTTTTTTAAAGTGGGGGGGAAGCATCAGAAGCCGGAGTGCGGAACTTTAATCCGCTAAACCTAACCTACTCCCAACTCCAGACTCTGCCACGGAACCACCTGATTAAGTATTACTTCGTGCTTCTTGTATGTACAGTTATATATGTATGTATGTATCAAAAAATTATTCACACCAATATGAAAGTTATCTATCACATTTTAATTAATATATATGCAAAGCATAAATTCGGTAAACAAGTATCTAATTAACCCAAATTTTAATGCGTTCGAGTATTGATCTCTGTTATAGTAATAAATGCCGAACTTATATGCATGGCAATAAGTTTGTCTATGTATTGCGATCTGTATTCTGGATGACGTACATTTGCGTATATGCAGCACACAAATACTTATATGAAGATATTGTGGTGAGAAGACATAGCAAAGTACTGAATAGCAGCAATAAAAGCAGAAAAAAGTTAATGAATATACACAGAAAGTCTGATAGAGTACAAGACAGAAGCGGAAAAACAGTTATGTATAAAATGGCAGCAGAAAGTTATGATGGCGATAAAACAGTAACGAAACCAACGTCAAAACTCTTAACTAAAACATATGACAGAGCAAATGTGAATGTACAAGCTGGAGGGTATATAAATGTATATAAGTATATACACATATACCATATATGTATTTAAACACATAGAGGTATTTATAAAGAGTATATAAGCCATATGGTTGCTTGCAAGCAGCCATACATATCCAACTATGTTTATAAAGTAAAAGTAACAGCGCTTCTCTCTGCCAAGCGCCTACGTATATGCAACGCTTTCATATCTTATTCAATATTCTAGGCGGCATATGCCTTTTCCTTCAATATAAATTTCATTATTTATTTTTATTGCATATTGATAAGCAACAGCAGCCAAGCGACAAGAAATGAGCGAGCCTGCGCCAACAACAAATACAAATTATATGCTTAATAGAATGCGGGGCAACAATAGGGCTCTGACAGCTAAGACATGGCGCGTCTGAGCCTGAGAACAAAAGCAAATGAATTTATCAATTTGAACAAAGCATATGCATATTTTATGCGTAATCGCTAAGCACACATCCTAAAAGCGCTATTAAGTTCAACCACAGTCATCCGTAGACCATTTGGCGCAATTTATTGTTTTCGCCTTTCTACTTGTAACCGCACTAATCGCAGTACAAGCCGACTTTTAGGCGCACATACACAGGCCAACAGAAGCGGCAGATGACAATCACAAGCGGAGAGGGCGACAAAACAAACAATACGAAACAATGGTATGTCAGAGCTCAGATAAAGTGGGCAACGAAAGCGAAATAATTTTGTGAGCAAGACATAGCAGAGCGCTGAGCGGGCGGAGGTTGTGCGTAAGGAGCGTCACGGGCGAGATTATCAATGAAATACGCGAGATGCATGTGATAAGCGCGATATTAGGAAGCTGTTTGTATGACCAGCCTTTGAAGGAAGGAAATGTCTGCGGAAGAATATGTGATACATTTTAGGACTAACTGTGTTTGTTGGTGTGTGTGTGTGTGTGTGAGGGAGTAGCTACAACTTCATAAGAGATGAGAAATATGCACATATATTTTAGTTACAGTGAGTGGCCTTTGGTTAACAATTGCACAAACTCTGAGTGAATTTCTGAAATGACTCATAAAAACTAGATTAGTGTGAATCACGTTACAGGTGGGACAGAGACTTACTCAAACTCTTAACGTTGTACCAGGTTTTCCAACAAGAGTGATATGATTTATTTTCAAAGCATAGCACTCTGATTGCTAAGGAAATCCAAATTTTTTCTATTTAATGTAAAGTACAAACATTACAACTCAGTTCTGAAAATAACAGCATACAAAAGGTCTCCACGACTTATTTTGCAGGAACGAATTCGATGAACCTAATTTTCGCTTACTTTTTCCTAGAAGTAAGGAAGTGACAGCACCTGACCCTGATAAGCAAAGGCAAAGGAGATGCTACAACACCTTCGGCATACAGATCACTATGCATGCTACACACAGCAGGAAAGCTGCTAGAAAGATTACTGAAACGCCGGATTATTGCTGCTATAAACAATGTCGGTGGCCACCATCGCAGGCGTTGAAAGAACAACTTCACGAGGCCAGTAGACCTTCTTGCAAGAATTGATATAAGAAACGCATGTAATAGCGCGAAATGGGACTTAGCCGCGGAAAAAACTGAGCTTATCCTGGTTATTAGGAAACACATACCGCTGGAGGTCAACATACAAGCTCACTCAGAAACTATCCAAACGACGAAAATTCTAAAATATCTCGGCAAAAGGATGGATAACAAACTGACGTACTGGATACAAATTCAGCACGCTGCTAAAAAGTCAGCGAATATAACCATGTCACTATTAAGACTTATGGCAAATACCGGAGACCCGCTTGCAAGCAGAAGGAAGCTGATCATGGATGCAACACAGTAAGTGCTATTATATGGTAGCGAAATATGTGCCAATTGAACGTGAAAAACAGATGGAAAGCTGTCGCGAAGGTGCCGAGAACAGCAGCCTTGAGAGTTGCCTCGGTGTACCGCACCGTTTTCGAATCCGCAGTGGTACTAATAAGCAGCGCTCTCCCAGTAGATCTACTCGTAATGGAGAAAATACAAAACTGGTTATGGAAGAAAGACGAAATAGAAATACAAATGTCCACAAGACAATAGGCGAGAAAGTAAACACATGAACGCTGACAAGGTCTGTGAACAAGGGAGCGCAAAGGTGGTCCATCTTCCCGCCAAACTGAATAATGATATAGAGATGTGGCACAGTAGACAATACGTCGACATATACCACAACTAAACACAGATGTTGTCCGCTCTCGGGCATTTCCAAAAATTACTGTACAAAAAGGGAAAAACAGCAAGTCTTGCAAGAATTTACTGAGACGAACAACCAGATGACGCAAATGATACCTTTTTTAAGTGACATCGTTGGAAAGAAGCAAACACGGAGAACATTTGAAAACAAGCTGGGTTAACTAAATACGGAAAATCTAATAGCAACAAGTAAGGAAAAGCTAAATTAGAGTATAACCGAACATTTCATACGCTTGCAACTTGCAAGGATTAAAGCCAGGGAAATATCTACAGGTACATAAGGTTTGTTAGTTAAGTACGCTCTATGGTGAATTCTCGGTAAGAAGAAAGCGTCGGGTTCACATATTCAGTATTCAGTACCTAGGGGTTTTTATATATATTTTTTTTTGTTATATTAATACGATACGATTAATAGTTTCGAAGATACAGTTTTGAGAACTTGTGCGCTTAAGGCTAGCTAGGCTAAGTGCGCCGTCTTTAAAAGCGTTTTTCTCGAAGCTGTGTTTTTGAAGTCAATTGGTACGATTTCTTAAGAACTACTTAACCGATCTGCATGAAATTTTACACAGGCCTTTGAGATACAATACTTAAAGACTTGGAAGAAGGATTTTTGTTTTTTTCGATTATAACTATTTGAAAAAAAGTGTCGCAAAATTTTCTCTGAAATTTTCATTTTTTTGTAAAAATCGAATTTTCAGTTTTTTTCCTTCATCCAAGTTCTAAGTTAAGGTTTTACCTAAAAAAAAACGTATTTTTCACTTAAGATGATCCTGTAAGAAGTTATCCTACCAACGCGGGCGTATCTTTTTCTTTCCGAAGGGTTACCAGAAATGGCGTCGCAATGGCCGACTTTAAAATATGATTTTCCAAAAATTTCAGAATTTCTTTGCTAATAGTGTATGTTTGTAACAATAAGAAATTCTAATAATTTTTTTCATTTTTTATGAGAAATTTCTTTTTTGAAAAATGCGGTTTTTTACCGGAGGAAACCAATGTAACCGCTTAATTGATTCTTGATTTGTATACCAGAAAGTTTGAAATGAAATTTAAAATTGTGTTATATGGAAAGTACTTAGGCGTGTTTGTAGTACGATTTCACACTGTAACATAAAAATGTAAGGCGAATGTCACGTACCAAATTTGGTTGAAATCGGTGGAGAGGGTCTCGATATATGTGAATATATGTGATTTCAACCATAGTCCAATTTTGGTCCCGGCTCCATAAAAACCGTCTTAAACCATCTCGGGGGTAATTTTTGTAGTTTTTGACACTGCGATCCTCTGTGCCAAATTACAGTTTTATATCTTAATTTAGTGCTCAGTTACGGCACTTTTTACGTTTTGGGTTAAGGTGGTATTCTTGTCTAGGATTTTGAAAAAAATCGATTTTTTTTTGCATATCTTGAAAGTTTAGACTTTTAAAAATATGACCTTGGAAGGATTTTTCAAAATTCGACTTATTTTCGGAGATACAGCCGATTTTGTGACGTGGCGTTCGTGTTCACTAGAATTGTCTCCTAAACTTTAAACGCGTTTTTCTCAAAACTGACTTTTTCAGAATGATACCCACGATTTCTCAGGTTCTACTAGACCGATTTACATGAAATTTTTATAGAATCTTCTTTATAGGCTTGTCTATGGTTGGAACTAGCCCCATCGCAAAATTTTTATTTTTATTAAATTCGAACTAGTCAGAAATGTTATCCAAAAAAACTTTTTTTCAGGCAGTCGCCATTTTGTGAAAAAAATTTCTTCCCACTTTTCCGTAGTTCCGGCCATTGTGACTTTATTCAATATTAATAATCTTTTTTTTTTGGTTTCAGATAACTAGGAGCGTTGAAATCATGCGTATGGTCACGTGGACATTTTTAAAGACCCCCCACTTCGTCAGCTCATAATTTTTGAAATTTTTTACTGTTTTTAGTTTTTAATTTTTTTCTGTACTTTTCTAAAATTAACAAATAACTAATAAAAAAATGGATGGTAAAAATATAAATTGCTTTTTTTTTACGACACTTTAAAAATTACCTGAAATTCATGCTTCTAGATCAGAATACCCCCTTAATGGCGTTTTATGGGCGTGGCAGTGGTTCGATTACGCCTAACTACGAACTCGTTTTTTTTTTGTAAAGGAATGCGCATACTAAGTTTCATCAAGATGTCTCTTTTTACTCAAGTTACAGCAGAGCATGGACGGCGGAACGGTCAGACAGTCAGTCACCGGATTTCAACTTTTCTTGTCATATTGATCATTTATATATATGTGACCTGGTCTACGAAAAGGGAGCTAACGTGCGAAAACTAGTTTTCTGGGAAACATCTGTTAAAAATAAACAACTCGTTTCGTCAGTTTCTGATTTATTGTTCTTGATTTTTTGACACCTAAGCCCCCTTTCCGTAGACCAGGTCACATATATAGTCCTATATTCAAATCGATTAGTTTTAGGCGCTACTTACTTATAACCGTTAGATGAACAAAACTATAATACTCTGTAGCAACAGGTTGTAAGAGTATAAAAATGAAAGCTAGCTACGAAAACAGAACTACACAATAAAAAAGGGATATGGACGCGGAGGCTCCGGAGAATTAGAGCCAATAGACGGTGGGCCATACAACTCGATGCCGGCTCTGAAATCATAGCCATTTCTGGGCACAGGGAGAGTAGAAACTGACATGCAAATGAGACCATCTTGAAAACTTTGCCCTAAAGTAATACGAAAACGGACCTGGGGCAATACAACCAATTCAGGGTACACGGGGGGAGTAAGAAATTTACAGAGTTGAACCTTTTTCTCTCGTAATTTTTCGGCAATCTAAATGGTAATTATAACTTCTTCGAGACAAATAGTAATTACTGAGGTGGAAATGGTAGAATATTTTAGGAAGAGCGCCTATTTTAAAATTAAAAGACGAAATCAGGTTAGCGTAAGTACGCTTAGCACTCATCTTGGTTGTCAAAAAGGTCTTGCGGTATTTTCGCTAGTTGACGCTGAAAGCGCGTAGTTCTAGTTTTATTCGTCGCATCGGGTCATGCTATACCTTTTTGGAAAGCTCATATCACGCGCTAACACCTGTTTGATTGATTGTCGTTTCTTTTAAGTCGTTCGTGAGTTATAGCATCGCAAACATGGAGCAAAATACAGAGAAAATACGGCATATTTTACAGTACTACGACGATAAAGGCAAAAATGCATCTCAAGCCGCCAATAAAATTTGTGCAGTTTATGGACCCGATACAGTTTCCATTTCCACCGCACAACGATGGTTTCAACGTTTTCGTTCTGGTGTAGAGGTGGTCGAAGATGCGCCACGCTCCGGAAGGCCTGTCGTCGAAAATTGCGATAGAATCGCTGAATTGGTCGAAAGAGACCGGCATAGTAGCAGCCGTAGCATCGGTCAAGAGCTGGGCATGAGTCATCAAAAATTCATTTCAATTTCAATAAAAAAAATTCAATAAAAATACCGCAAGACTTTTTTGACAAACCATTATATGACGATGTATAATATCCAGAACTTCGTGATTTTAATGGTTACCAGAGATACAACGTCAACGTCCTTAACGTCCCACATGGTAAAGAAGAATAGCTACAGACACAACTTCAAAGAATTATAAGGCCTTCATATCTCAGCGCTCTTTATGATAACATCTAAGCCTGTTTATTGAAAAACTTGTTATAAGTTTTGAAATTTTGCAATTTTTGGAAAAATTAATAGCAGGGAATTGTACAATATGTTGTATGTAAACACATAAGGCTTAAAAGTCTGACGTTGGCCTCTGTTTATACACCCACAAGAACACACTCAAACGTGAACATGTTGGTTCCGGCAATGAGGAATTACAAACTTGTTTTCTGCTGCGATGCAAGAAACGAATATGTGTTAGCAGGCAAATGAGCGCGCTGCAACGCCTATAAGTGTGCAAGGGCAATCAAAACAAACTTATACAATTACGCACATACGAGTTTTACATCATGCTGAGGGCGTAGCAGCACATACGAAGCATACGAATTATGCGTTTGTGTGTGCGGGCGCGTTCGGCCGAGTGCATTTAAGCGTTTCCCCTTTCATTTCCTGCCAATGTTCATTGCTTCCTCTGCCTGCAAGCGTACGCTTTGAGCTTAAAATATCCACAAAAAACCTGCGAGTGGCAAATGAAACAAAAGTGAGTGCTCTGCATATGCATGGGCATACGCAATACCCTGTATAACATGTAGATATGAATGCCATGATGGCGTTGTAAATATCACAAGTAGTGCGCGTAATTAAGCCGTTCTTATTATTGCTTTTTAATTGCGTTTTCCTAAGGCGCCACACCACTCCACCCCTTTTGGTGAAAATGGAAGCAGAGTGAACGTTAAAATCTTATAAAGAGGGATTTTGAAATTTTTACTTAAAACAAAAAAAAATAAGTCTGGTAAGAATTCTACACCACAACTTTGATGAATGAAATGAGGTCACAATTTTTGTCTTCTTCCTTATTTATTTTTTTGCGTTTAATGATATCATAGGTTCTAGGAATGAAAGATTAATACTAACGAGTAATCCAAGTAGATTTGCTTTTTCAATAACTTTGTTTTGACAGATCACGCTTGAGTCGTGTCAATTTGTCATGTTATTTTTGTTCAGTATTATTTAAAACATAGAACATGCTCTTGAAAAGTTCCAAGAAGATTCGATGTTTTCCAACCAAATTATTTTCAGCAATGGGTATGTAAACAAGCAAAATTGCCGCATTTGGCACGAAGAGCATCCTGAACAGATTCAAGAGCTGGCACTTTAACCAGAAAGAGCAACGGTTTAGTGTGGTTTGTGGGCCAGTGGAATCATCGTTTCATATTTCTTCAAAAATTATGGCGGTGAGAACATACCCCTCAATGGAGACGGTTATCGCGCCATGATAACCACTCGATTTGATGCCTGAAATTGAAAGGTGATCTCGGGGGCATTTGGTTTCAACAAGACGACACTACTTCCCACACATCGCATATCAATCGATTTAATGAGAGAATACTTCGGTGAGCAGATAATTTCACGTTAACGGCAGCGCGCCAGCCATTTCTTCTTTTCGCTACGTGGCGCCAATTGGATTTTCCAAGCGAAGCCAGTTCCTTCTCCAGTTGGACTTTCCAACGGAGTGGAGGTCTTCCTCTTCCTCTGCTTCCCCCGGCGGGTACTGCGTCGAATACTTTCAGAGCTGGAGTGTTTTCGTCCATTCGGAAGATATGACCTAGCCAGCGTAGCCGCTGTCTTTTAATTCGCTGAACTATGTCAATGTCGTCATATATCTCATACAGCTCATCGTTCCATTGAATGCGATATTCGTCGTGGCCAACGCGCAAAGAACCATAAATCTTTCGCAGAACTTTTCTGTCGGGAATTATGAGTGACTTATAGAGTTTGGTTTTTGTTCGTAGAGAGAGGACTTTACTTTTCAATTGCCTACTCAGTCCGAAGTAGCACCTGTTGGCAAGAGGAATCCTGCGTTGGATTTCCAGGCTGACATTGTTGGTGGTGTTAATACTGGTTCCTAAATAGACGAAATTATCTACAACTTCAAAGTTATGACTGTCAACAGTGACGTAAGAGCCAAATCGTGAGTGATTGTTTGATGACAGAAGATATTTCGTCTTGCCCTCGTTCACTACCATACCCGTTTGCTTTGATTGTCCAGTCTGGAGAGAGCAGAACTAACGATGCGGGCAGCTCTCATAGGTGCGCTCCAAGCGCTCATAGAAGGCATCTTTGGTCACATCGCACTTCTCTTCCGTCGTGGGGGGAGTCTCTCATCTGAGGCTGCTTGTTATTTGTCATTGGGGGTGTTTTTTTAGTTGGGGGGCCCAAACCCAGCGCAGAACCCTATGTAGGGGATGTTTCGCCTTCTCACTTTAGCTCGCCTTCAAACGGATGTTCTTAGACTACCCAGAGGAAATTGGTCAAATACCAGAAGTCGCTGCTTGAGCCATATGTAAAAGAATCGTTTCTGGCCACTCCCAAGTGAATGGTGATCAGAGAACTTTCCTCAGTGTGATATCACATCGTTAGATTTTTTCCTGTAGGGACCATCTGAGACGTAGCCGCGGCCAACATTTGAAAGAGATAATCTTCAAAAAATAAATGCCAAAAAATGTTCTTTCGCATGTTGGTAAACATTTCCCATTATATTTCAAATTTCTGTGTTTTTTTTTTACAAAGTAGGAAACCTCGAAATGGATCACACTTTATCTTCTCAGATATCTCACCAAACCTGTTTTTGAGGTAATTTCTCAAGCTGGGTTCAAAAGAAATTTATTTCCAAGTTTCCTTTCAGTAGTATGAGTAAAATGAGATGTTGATATCATGATCATGAATCCGGTTCCGGCATATTCCGGATGTAAGATATACCAAGGCTTCAACGGTGAAGGATTTTAGAGTCACCTTCTGCCAGAACCAATTAAGCGGTATTAGTGTGAAATGAAAAGTTCTTTGAGTTTTACTTTACCTCTTCAAGACTGCTGAATGTACCAAATATACCAACCAGGAGGTCCTCTATAATCTACCGGTATTTCACCTTCACTTTAGCCAACAATTATTTGCTTGAAAGCAGTGAAGCGAGGTCTCGACACCTTATCTCTGGCAGCTGACTACAGCATAATTTCACGTGCTTCAGTCTCACTAGTTACTGGCACACCAGCTCACTACTGGTTAGGTCTAAGGCGAGCTCGACAAGTGCTGATCTAATACTAGCAGTTGTGCAATAGCAAAGACCTTCTGTCCCAGAAGGAAATAGGAACAGGCTTAATAAGCTTCACCATGCAGTAGGTATAGCAGTTCTAACTGGGTACTGACCGATCGGGACTCATGTTGTGAAAATGGATGAAATATTTTCCGGATGACAGTTACATAAGCTGCTTTGAAATGTGTGAGATATGGTAATATTAACTCAACACAGTCTACTCGAAAGTATCGTCTTTGCCAAATCAAGGCTAAAATACCTCGGATCTCATACTTTGAGACATCTAGGTGAAATATCGAAAATTTTGTGATATGGTTTAGTTGGTTGGTTGGACCATTGCTTTAAATAACTCTTGAAGAAGTTGCATGGTCTGGAGCAGCTTAGTAGAATTGTGTTCCGAGCTGTCGCTGAGGGGCCAACTGGCTTCACAAAGGACTGTATTTAGCAATCTAAGTGTGATACACTGCCATATTGGCGCCATCTTACCTTACATAGCCGAAAATCTGCCCGCAGACTCCACTGAGAGTTCAATATATTAAATAGTAAGCCAGCAATTATTTTCTAAAGCAAACTCATAACCCCACAGTAACCCCTCCGAGAAAACCGCCGTTTTATGCACGCACCGACAACTGAATCACAGCGCTGGACAAGTTCTTAGGTCTTACATGACATTGCACTCATATTTGCGCATAAGCAGACGCGTACAAGTGCACTCGTACATGCACTCGGGCGCACTTACTTACATTTGCAATATTTACTGCCACTTCGCCGGCGCTTTTGTTTGCGCTGTGCATTGTACAGTTATGTCTACATTGTTTCAGTCTGCGCTTTGAAGGCGGATACCGGCGCACAGCGCGGATAAACACGCACGTTGGCACAATAAATCTGTTTGTATAATATGCGCATGTGTGTGAGTGTGTGTGTATGGTGTGTTGTTGTCGTTTGTGTTGTGCGCGTTGACGTTATATATTACTTCCTTTTGCCTGCCATAATGAGTCAATGAGTTAAGAATGCTCATGGCAATGATTTCATTTCATTGCCTGCCTTGCTGCCAGCAACAGTAAGCGCGGCGTGTGTGGCAAGGTGTGGCACACACAGTGGTTGCATAATAGCGGGTTAATTGTGTTGCGCGTTATCGCCGTGATTGAGAAATTAAAGCGAAATGAGTGAGGGGATTTGCGAAATTAACGCAATTAAACTGAGTATGGCACGCCCAGGGGCATGGTTTTTGCTGTTGGACATGCGGACTCAACTGCATAAGTGTCCTAAATATCGAGAGTAATGTTCCGGTTCGCACGCTCGGCGCTTTGTTGACAAGCAAAGTGCTGGTTGATGCAACTAAAGGCTTTCAACGGACTTGCGGAAAGCAAAGATGAAGAGAGAAAAACAGGAAAGTGGAAATAGAAAGGGATGGTGAGAGAGAGCCAGAGAATGCAAACATGAAGAGAGAGAGAGAGAAATAGAAATAGAAAGGGCGGATAAGAGAGGGAATCAGAGAGAGAGAGACGCTCATTACATTTCCAGAGGATAGTATTGATCTAATGGGCGGAATGCAATCGGTCAAGTCGGGACTCAATATACCTGTGCCCAAAAAATAAGGTGACATTGTATTTATTTTGAAAATTATTTATTTATTCTTCCAAATCAATTTCATCCCCTTCAAAGTAATCCCCTCCCGATACAATGCACTTATGCCAACGGATTTTCCAATCTTCGAAACACAGGTTGTAGTCACTTTCCGGGATGGCCTTCAGTTCCGTCTTCGCTGCGGCTTGAATCTCCTCTCTCGTATAAAAACGGTGCCCCCGGAGCGGTCTTTTGAGCTTGGTGAACAGCCAGTAGTCGCACGGCGCCAGATCAGGTGAATACGGTGGTTGCGGAACGATATGGGTTGAGTTTTTAGCGAAATGATTACGAATTACCAGGCCAGTATGCCAAGAATTGTCTTTCCACAAATCCGGCCTTTTTAGGCGGATAGCGTTATGCAAACGACGCATAACGTTCAAATAATATTCCTTGTTGACTGTTTGACCGGTTGGAAGGAATTCATAATGCACAACACCACGATAATCGAAGAAAACAGTCAACATGACCTTGATTTTTGAGCGACTTTGGCGCGATTTTTTTGGTCTCGGCTCTTTTTGGCACGATATTCGGCCGATTGATCGGTTGTTTCGGGGTCGTAAGCATAGATCCAAGTCTCATCGCCAGTTATAATGCGTTTCATGACACCCTGGTAGTCGGAAAGCATCGTTTCACACACTTCAACGCGACGCCTTTTTTCTAAAAAATTCAATGTTTTCGGTACCAGTCGAGATTTGACGCCCTTGTGGCCCAAAACATCCTTCAAAATGGTATTGGCTGAGCCTTTCGATATGCCAACTTCATCAGCAAGGTCTCTAATTGTTAATCGACGGTTTTCCAATACCAAATCTTTGATTTGTTGAACGTGAGCTTCGTCGGTTGAGGTTGATGGTCGCCCTGGACGCTCTTCGTCTTCGACACGTTCACGGCCGGCTTGGAACTCACTATACCACTTGTAAACATTTTTTTTAGACATAGCCTCATCACCAAAGGCTTTCTGCACCATCCTCAATGTATCCGCAGCAGAAAATTGATTCCGTAAACAAAAATTTAATGCAAATTCTTTGCTCAACAAATTTCGACATCGCAAAAAACGAAAAACTCACTTTTAGCAGCTCACAAAACGACACGTACAAGTATCTCAAACACTAATGAATATTTTGACATGAAATTTGACATAAATGTGACTGACAGTACTACCAACCTAAAAAACAAATAATTCTCCAAATCCTTTAAACTCAAATGTCACCTTATTTTTTGGACACATAGTATGTCTGTATCAAGTGCTTGCTTCCAGCAATCGCAATCATAGAGATTCATACCGTTCCCACGACAGTCGAAGCTACGTAATCGGAACGGAATTCCGAAGTTTTATCCAACCAAGAACTGTCAGCAGATTTCTGTCACTGCAACAACAACAACATAAGGGTTCATCCTGAACATGGTAGAGCAGGTATTCATGCGGTAAGGATAAAAATCTTACCACGTAACAGTTGTCAAAGTTGTATAAAGAAGTAGACACAATAAGACAGTTTTTAAGACTGAGGTTGAAACATCTCGGCTCAAAGCGCTTTCTCGATTTATGAGGGTCTTATGATCTATTATGGCAGAATTTTGTGTGCCACAATGACCAGCGTTTTAAGCTGTTAATTGAGATCTCTGTAACGTTCGACCTGATAAACTAACAAAACAAAAACAAAAAGATTAGGTTTAAGCATGGGGAAGTCTTCAACTGATGAAAATATTAAAAAAATGAAGGATATGGTGCTTGAAAATCGTCAGTCAAGTGTTACAGAGATGGCAAGAGAGCTCGAAATCTAAGGCGAGTCGGCTTGAATTATTTCGGTGAATATTTTGGGTATCAAACGTTTTCTTACTAGACTCGCCGCGATAAAACTGATTATTTTTTTGTTTAAACAGTGCGAATTCCGATCGCATATTAATGGATAGCATTGTAGTCACCGATGAGATACGGGTTTATGAGTTTGACATGCAAACAAGTCAACAATCAACGGAATGGAGGGAAAAAAACAACGCCAAAGCCGCTCAAAAATCAAGGTGATGCTCATTTTTTTTCGATATTCGTGATTTGGTCAAACATGAATTTGTTCCGGAGAGACAGGTGGTCAATAAGGAGTTCTGTTTGGCCGTATTGAAGAGTTTGCGTGAGAACCGGAATCCGGAAACGGCCGGATTTGTGAAAGAATTATTCATGGATTGTTCACGATGATAATGTAGCAACGCATCGAGCGAATTTAACGCCAGACACGCAATGAGTACCATCGATCAACCAACGTATGCACAAGACTTGGCTTCGTGTGACTTTTCCTTGTTCTCCAAACTGAAATTGTCGCTCCGTGGAACCCTTTTTCAGTCGATCGAAGAGATAAAACAAAATGAAGGAGAATGAGCTAAAGACCAACCCAAAAAGTGCTTATGAAACGTGTTTGGAGGACTGGAAAAATCGTGGGCATAAGTGTATTACAACTGATGGGGACTACTTTGAAATAATTTAATTAAATATTTTGCATTTTATTTACAATTTCCAGGTACTACACAAAATGCGTACTGAGGCAGTAGCCAGGGTTTTAGCAATTTTCTAACAATTTAAATTGGTATCTCGAAATTTTAGAGTAGAGAATTGATACTTCACCAAAATCAGTACATTGTGTGAACACAAGAAACCCACATATAACGGTGTATTTGTAAAACAGCAACAGGTTAGAAAAAATTGCGTTCAACAAAAACTGCATGTCGTAACAAACCTTTGACTAATTTTCAACTTTTAAGGGCTCTCACTGCAGTTTGTTTCGTTTTTTATGGTTCTCTGCGGCTGGTTGTCATTGCGCGTGGTAGTTGCCAATCTCCGAGAACTCACCAAAAACTATTTTCACAAACAAGTTGAACAACGAACTGTCGCAACACGGACGACACAATTTTCTGCCTTAATTTTTTTGCATTTTTTTTTCGCCAGAGAATTTTATGCATTGCTGCTAATGAGCAATTTAGTACGCAGAGCGTCTGTGAGTCTGTGTCAACTATGAGAGCCACTCGCCGGCAGTATTTGGTGCTTTTGTAGCGTTTGGCCGAGCAGCCGGTTAACTACAGTTTGACTACAGCAAACAACAATTGAAAGTTATGCGTTCGGACGAGTCAAACGCAGGCACGCACACACAAACACACAGGCATACTTTGTCTTATGTAGTCTTTTGGACGCTCATACTTGTGTGTGTGTGTTTGCGTGCGCTTATAAATATACAATGTGTCTGCTGCGATCTCTTGCATGTGAACTCGTAAGTTCGTGTATCCAAATATATGTATATAAAATATTTGTGTATGTGCGTGTATGTGTACTCACCTAATGCTGTCGCAATTAATGCGAGTCCACCGTGTCGTATGATGAAAATGCGAAAGTTTATTACCCACAATTGGAAAAGTTTTATATGTAATTAAAAGTTCCAAAATCGCTTCCAAGCATGTGGATCTTATTTGAAATTGCTCCTGCTCGTCAACCATATTCTCGTCGTAAACTTTATTGATTAATAGCAGGAATGTCATGAAGTACTCCTCGAATTGTTGACGTGTGGTAAAGCCAAAAATTGATAATCTGCAATAACAGTAAATTATGCTTTCGTATTAGAAATACCACCTACACAGCCATAAGTACACATATACATATATATATATAGTTAAAGATACAGTATATGTCTAGAAATAAATATGAGGCGTTAATTGCCTCAACTAAGTTCGCGTAAAAGTAATAATTATATAGTTAATTAAATTAATGAGTCAGTGCTGTCGGCGTCGCATTGTAAATGAGTAAATTTAATAAAACACCAACTGGAATACCCGGCAGGATGCGGCAGGAATTAATGAGCGAAATTATGCCATAATGATACTAATTCTCACACGAGTTGAGGCAGCGCATAAAACTTAGATTTGTAGCAAGGAACACGTCGCAAAATAGCTTGTATTGGAAAAGTTATGAACAGGCAGCTCCATGATGAAACATTTCCAAATAGGCTGCGGCTGATAGACTTCGTCGCGGCCCCGAAATTTGATTATATGTAGTACTACATTCCAGCATAGAAAAGTTCTTCAAGCTACCTGGCTGTCTCCGGATCGCAAAGCTTCCAACCAGATCGATCATGTTGTGATAGAGGGATGGGAGACGTGCAGTGTTTTAGGTCCTAGCATGGACTCGGACCACGGTCTTGTTCCCTACAAAAAACACACGTCAACAAACACAAGGAAGGTTCGACGCTAAGAACCTGTAATCACAACAGACAGCTGAACGCTTTTCTGAGCGCACTCATCAGCAACTTGGTTTAGGCGAACCGTGGGAGGACATTTCATGCTCCTTACATACAGCTGCTATAAGCTACGAAAAGATGCGACCACTCATAGGTGTTTCAACACCGGAGCATACTCTTGTAGAACCCCTACAAGTGATCTAGTGACTGATACCCAGAGCATACTGAAATTATGGAGCGATCACTTCTCCAGCCTGCTGAATGGCAGTAAAAGCATAACATCCGGAGATGGTGAACCCGGTTCCCCAATCGATGACGATGGAGCAGACGCTCTAATGCCCGACCGTGAAGAAGTTCGACTAACAATTACTCGTCTGAAGAACATCAAAGCGGCGAAGGCCGATGGATTACCTGCCGAGCTCTTCCAGTACGGCCGGGAAGAACTGTCAAAGTGCATGCATTAGTTTCTTTGTAAAATATGGTTGTACGAAAGCGTACCGGACGATTAAATGTGCTCTGTCCATTCCACAAAATGGAAGATCCCATAATCTGCGCCAACTACCGTGGGACAAACCTCCTCAACATCGTATGTAAGATTCTATCGAGCGTACTGTGCGAAAGACTGAAGCCTACCATCAACAAACTGATTGGAGCTTATCAGTGTGGCCTTAGACCTGGAATATTAACAACCAACCAGATATTCACCATGCGCCAAATCTTGAAAAACACCCCAGAGAAGAGAATTGGAACACACCACCTCTTCTTCGATTTCAAAGTAGCTTTTGATAGCACGAAAAGGAGCTGGCTTTATGCCGCGATGTCTGAACTTGGTACGCTCGCAAAACTAATACGGCTGTGTAAGCTGACGTTGAACAACATCAAAAACTCCGTCAGGATCGGGAAGGACTTCTCCGAGCCGTTCGATGCCAAACGAGGCTTCAGACAAGGCGACTCCCTTTCATGTGACTTCTTCAACCTACTTTTGGAGAAAATAATGCGAGCTGCAGAACTAAACAGAGAAGGTACAATCTTCTATAAGAGTGTACAGCTGCTAGCGTACGTCGATGATATTGATATCATTGGGCTCAACATCCGCCCCGTTAGTTCTGTTTTTTCTAGACTGGATAAGAAAGCAAAGCAAATGGGGCTGGCTGTGAACGAGGACAAGACGAAATATCTCCTGTCATCAAACAAACACGCGTCGCACTCGTGACTTGGCTTTCATGTCACTGTTGACAGTCATAACTTTGAAGTTGTGGATAATTTCGTCTATCTTGGAACCAGTATAAACACCACCAACAATGTCAGCCTGAAAATCCAACGCAGGATTGCTCTTGCCAACAGGTGCTACTTTGGACTGAGTTGCCTACTATTGAAAAGTAAAGTCCTCTCTTGACAAACAAAAATAAAACTATGAGTCGACTTTACGATTTTCGAGAGAAAGGTTCTGCGAAAGGTTTATAGTTCTTTGCGCGTTGACCAGGGCGAATATCGCATTCGATGGAACGATGAGAGATATACGACGACATTGACAAAGTTTAGCGAATTAAAAGACAGCGGCTGCGCTGGCTAGGTCATGTCGTCC
Organism: Bactrocera tryoni; assembly: GCF_016617805.1. Lineage (NCBI taxonomy): Eukaryota > Metazoa > Arthropoda > Insecta > Diptera > Tephritidae > Bactrocera > Bactrocera tryoni. The sequence continues at coordinate 47,644,239 of NC_052499.1, forward strand.
GTATGGACGAAAGCACTCCAGCTCTGAAAGTATTCGAGACGCCGTACCCGCCGGGGGAAGCAGAGGAAGAGGAATGTATCCACTCCGTTGGAAGGACCAGGTGGATGAGAACCTGGTTTCGCTTGGAATCTCTAATTGGCGCCAAGCAGCGTACAGCAAGAACGACCGGCGCGCTGTCGTTGACTCGGCTATAACCGCCTAAGCGGTTTCTATGCTAGTAAAGAAGAAGAAGAGTCAAGTGACTTCGATGACTGCTAATTTTGCGCTTTCCCTTAAACAGAGTCCAGCAACAACATACGACTTGAAAGTCACATAGATTCGGGTCTACATAAACTGAACGAACCCAGGTCAAGGACTGTCAACTCGGCAGATTTCTGCCGCTACCACAACAACAACAGAAAGTCACTTCATAAGCCTGACATAAAAGAATTCTAAACCAATAACACTTCGATAAGAGATTACTTCTTGGATTTTCGAAACGGCAAATAGTCGAAATAGTCTAAAATTTGGTTAATGGAGCAAGTTGCAAGCTATGGATCTATGAACTCGCGAGCTGACAAAAGCAATACATTTTGCTACCTTACGGGCAAGATTGTCCATGTAGGTCCACTATTAATGCTTTGAATAAAGAGTAGTTAAGAAGAATAGTATACAATTTAAAATTACTATATCGAAAAACGAAAACTAACTGACCTAACCTAACTAACTGAAAAAAATTTCTTACCTCCAACCTTTTTGGCGAGCAACTATTTCAATAAAATAAAATATGTGTGCGCATCTATGTTGCAACAACATGCACATGTTGCAACAAAGTACAATTTGTCTCTCCTTTTCGAAGCACGACTTCACACACAATTCCGTCTTGTCTCCCGTTTGCAGTGTCACCGACATTTTGACAAGTTGTCTCCAACAGCAACGTCAGTACATGGAGCAACAACAGCAACTAAACCGAAACCAAGACACGAAATATCAGGATGATAAGAACCATGCTGTTGTTGAGATGCCGTTGACAATGACTTTGGCAAGCGAAATAGACAAAAGTGAAACTAGTCAACTAACGGTAAATGTTATAGCAAAATTTAGAAACTTCACTTTTGTGATAATTTAACCACGTTCGAATATAACGGAAATATATAGTGATGTAATAAGTAAGAGTCTCTAGAACCGCTCGAAACAAAACCAAAAGTTCCACATATCCCGTTACACATAATTGTGCGTTAAAATTATACTATGACCTTGAAAATGAAAATGTCTACCTGCATTAGCCGGACTTATTAAGTTGAAGCAAAAACAATCTGATAATATATGGAGCTCTAGTACCAAAACCAACTTTCAGTGAAGAAACTCTACAAAAACTGTAATGTTTCAAGAGCAGTGAAACTGAAGCTTACCTCTTCACGAATTTCCTTAGCACATCGACATCACTGAGACTCTCCACGGGAATCGTTGGCAGCTTGCCACTCGAAGCTGCTGCCGTGGCGGCCGCCGAGGTTGTTGTTTGTGACGGTTGGCCAGCGCGCTTGGCAGGTGACAATTGTTCGATACGCAATTCGCGTTGTTGTTGCTGTATTATTTCGAACGGTGTCACGGCATAAGCATAAAACTGATGCGTGCGCAACACCGCAACACCAATCATAGACAAAAGGTGCTGAAAAGAGAAGCAGAAAGGCGATAGACGTATGAAAGATACAGAAGACAGCAACAACATGTACAACAAAGACATCATAATCTTTGCATTTCTCATATGCCAACAACTCACCATTGGTGTGTGGGTGCCACCCGCATTGCAGCCATTGTCGAACTCCGCACGTACACCGCCCGTTGCACCAACACCAACGGCACCCGTCGCACCTGAGGACATACCCAGGCCGCTGCTGCCACCACCACTCAACGCACCACCAGCGCTGCCCAACGAGCAGACACCGTTACCTGCGCCACCCGTCAGATAGGCGGCTGAGAGATGTGCCGCGCCACTCGTCGTCTCCGCCGCGCGCATCTCTATCAGTTTCGCCATAAAAACAGCCTGTGGTGCATACGCTTGCAACAGACGTCCGACGGCAACATCATTGACTTCCGCTTCGCTGTCTTTTGTTTGCAAAGCGCCCTCCAGCGCCGTGACAGCCGCTGCCGCAGACAAAGCATTGAAGATATTCTGCTGTTCACTGTCCATGCTTGCGACGCCATCGGCACTTCCGCTGCCGTCGACCAACAGCGCTTGTTGCTTGTAATGCTTGTAGAAGATGGTGTGTTGCAGCGACTGCCTGGCGGCCAACACCAAGACGTCCAGCACACGGCACAACAACAAATTGCGTTGTGGAGGCGACAATAGGCTGCCAACAGTGTTGGAATTCGACGCTGCCGTAGCGGCACTGCCATCCGCCGTTGCTGTTGTTGTCGGTGCGGTACTTGGCTTTTCCATTTGATTAAGCTCCGTCCAGATGAAGCGCTGTTGCAACAACGCCGCAATACATTGCAACAGTTCAAGCGTAAATTGTTGTTGTTGACATTTTTGTTCCTCCTGCCGCTGCAGCAGTTGCTGCGCTTGGAGGCAACACCAATTCAAGAAGCCTAACAGTGTTGCCACATGTTCGTGTCGCAAGAGTTGCTCACGCACAAACTTATCAATGAATCTGGACTCGATGTAGAGCAGCGCCGTGTCCTCCACTTTCTTTACATGCTCCAACAGTGTGACCACACTGGCGCACAGGTAAAAACCATCGCCACTTGCCACATGCGCCTGGGTTTCGCTGCTTGTCGGCACCGCCTCCGTGGTAACACCTCCGCCCAGTGTTGCCGTAATTGGTATGTGTAAGTCGCAGCTTCGGTTGCCTGGTGCGGCAATTTCCTCGCTAATACGTGTCATCAAGACGGCCAGCGTAACGCGCACTAATGGATTCGGTTGCATGTAGTGTATATGTGGATTATGTTGTATGCAATTGTTGCGGAAGGCGGCCAGCATCGCTTGCATTGAGCTAGCAATTGCATGCCGCAACACTCGCGCCACCGCGAACTCGCTGCTGTTGAATATTTTATAGAGTTTTTGCTCGGATTGTATCTCCAGTAGAATGCGCGATAGTTGCTGAGCGCCATAGTCCGATTGTGCGGAGAATTTAATTAACTGCGAGTGGTTAGCGGAAAGAAAACGAGGTGTCGTAGTGAATATCGGGATGGCAATTTGTTTGCGAGCAGATCCCAAGCGGAAATATGGAATAAAAGAAAAGGAGAATATATTTGTTTTAATGCAGGTATATTCAAATGTATAAAGAGTTAGCAAGAAATGAAATAGCTGTGGAATCAACACACTTGGTTCGCTAGAGTTAAGAAAAGCTTTTTGTAACCTGGAATCCTCGGATGGGGGAGAAAATTACACCGCCTAGTGCAGTTTAAACTGCGTGGTAAGGTATTTACTACTTGGACTGCAAGTTATATAAGCTCTAGCTTTAAGATCGAAATATATACCATATGTTATAACGGTAATGAATGTTATGATTTTATCTCCTCAACTAGAAGCTAGAGCAGTGGACGCAACTGTGAATTATTTCCCCACTCTACGGAATGTATGTACCAGATAACCTATAGGCAAGCCAGTGAACCAAACTCTAGTTGTAGGAGCTGAACATATGAAGTAAGTATGAAGACTTGTTCTTTCTTTCTACAATTGATCTTGATTAGCAAAGCTACGGAGACCACCAAAAATTAATTACATCACATCTGAGTACCAGCACGAACTATAAAAATAGATTTTTTAGAGTTGAAAGAGCACAAGACGACCTTTGAATGCCGAAATTAAAAATATTAGCTAACCTAATATTTTCTGAAATAAAGCTGACCAACTCAAATTCTTTTATAATTAGAAAATAAAGCACAACATTAGAGTATGTAATAATAAGACTTATTTATCGACTTAGACACTGTTCACAGAAATCACTTCGGTTACCTCTTATAGCATTATAATTATCTTTATTATTGCCCTGACTAGGAAGTCAGATAGTCGGTTGGCTGAAAACTTTGAAAATACCGAAACACGTTCACTCTACAATTGACAATTGAGAACGCTGCAAAAATTGGGTATATCTATCTCAATAACACAGTTCTTGGCCGAATATGAATCTTGGTGCGCTCCGGTTACGTAGATTTGACAGCCGTGGTATTATGGGATCAAAAGCAGTCGCCACTATGCAACAACTTCGAAACGAGGGATAAAACAACACAAACAAGAAAGCTCATCCCTCTCTTTTTTGAGTAGACATTGCGCAACTGGACCAATGCCCCTAAGTACTTCCTGATGGCAATTGAAATAAAGACAAAGCACCACTTCTTAGTACATGCAACCAAACCATCGAGTAAATTCACTGCTCAGTTTGTCCGTAGGCAAGGTGTCGCTCTTGTAAACGAAAATGAAGAGAGGAGCTTCGAAAGGATTCAACATAGTAGGTATACTCAAAAACATGTGATAAGAGAGACGGTGGGATCGAAAAATAAAAAAAAATTATATTAAAATCAAACAACGTGGAGCACTAGAAAGATACATTCATACTTGTACAAACGCACCTATGTAACTTCAAGAAAATCAGATGACAGATGTTAAATTGGACTAATAAACAACAACTACAAAGTAATTAAATACGAGTTCCGTAACTGTGAAGAAGCGTTCTGACCCTTATGGAGAAACCGGGAAGAAAGATAACAAGCCAGGAAGAGGGAGGAATAACGTATCATCTAAGATTGAAGGCAAAAATATTGTTTCTCTCTTTGAAAAGAAACAACTGTTCAGTTAGGGAAGCTGAAAAATTTTGTTTAAAAAGGGATCAAACTTCAGAAATCTAGCACCAAACGCAGTGGCACTGTAATCAAGCATATGTACATATATAGATACATACATATATTGGATTTGTAGTCTTGAGGTGCTTCAGGAAATCTTAAACATCTTTAGAATTAAAAAAAAAACGTGTAAAAAGCGTTTACTGAAGTCTGCTCGAATGTTTTACGGCAAAAAGACCCATGATTGAATAAGACAATGATGCGAAACTTAGAAGCAAACTCTGTACTCAAGGGCTAAAGAATTTGAGAACGCAACTTGTCAAAGTTGCAGGTAGAAAGAAGATGTGGAAAAATCCAAACAATCTCTCCTTCACTGTTGAGCTTTCAACAGACTAAGGTTGTAGCACCTTGACAAATTTCTACGAACCTGGCGAATTGTCTGGAGTATATGTAGATATTAGCCACCTCAATAAATGTGTGGCTGGCTCTAAACGCTTTCTACATATACCACAGTCATTTTTATCTATGCCTAGGAGTTGTGCGCCTCACAACGACCAAGCGTCTCTAGAAGTCCAAGTAGGATTACACGTGACCTCACAAATATCAGCCTATTTACCTAACCTAACCGAACTTGTATACAGTGGAAATTTATTTGGGCTTTAAAAGAAGCCAAAATACCAAAAAAAGATTTTATACAACTATTCCAACACACTTGGATGCCGCTTCCTGTAGAATATGCGGAAAATTTAGTTGCAGGTTGCCAAAAAAGATGTCAGGCTATTTTACCAATAAACATTCGTCGATTTTTACGATGAGTGAAATTACTCAACAAAGAAATTCCATTAAATTTTGTGTGTGGAATCGAATTTCTAGTGCCAAAATGTTCAGAATGTTAGAAAAGGCCTTCGGTGTTAATTGTTTGTCATGAGCAAGTGTTTTTGTTTGGTACAAATCTTTCCAAGAGGGTAGGGAGCGCGTTGACGACGAACCACGTGCAGGACGGCCATCAACATCAACTGATGATCAACACGTCAATAAAATGAAGGCATTGGTGCTTAAGAATCAATGATTAACAGTCAGAGATCTGACTGGCAACGTTGGAATATCGCAAGAATCAGTGAAAACCATTTTGAAAGATCAGTCGGACCTAAGAAAAGTGAAAACACGATTGGTTCCAAAGTCAGTCAATTTTTTTCGAAAAACAGTGTCGCGTTAACGTCGTGAGTTTTTCACCAAATTTTCAAACAATATCGTGCCGCAACCAACGCATTCGCCTGATTTAGTTCCGAGTGACTTCTGATTATGCAGCAAACTCGAACAATCGCTTCGGGGAAACCGTTTTGAGACAATTAAGGACATTAAATGTGAATCGCCACGCGCATTGAAGGCTATTCCGTAATAGAACTGTTTCGAGGATTGGAAAAAAGGTTGGCACAAGTGTATTGAGGCCAAGCGGGCTTACTTTGAGGGGTTTTTAAAGAATAAGTTAGGAATTTTAATATTGTGAACAAAGTCTTACTATTTTTTGCTCATACTAGTATTCTTAAAAATTATTTTTAAGTTTTGAAATTTGTAGTTTTCTAAATAAAAATGGTGTTGCCTTATCGTAATCAAAGTTTTATACGGCAATCGATGGAAGAAAAAATTTAATGGGAGTTTTCAAGAAACACAGAGAAATTTGATAATGTTGAACGTATGGTGACTTTAAAAATATTTAATTTACAGTTTTTTCGTAGTACTATACAGTTCCAAAAAGTAATAGCGTCAATCTAAAAATATAGAATATACATATCGATTTATCACCTGCAAGTTGGTAACCCCAATACACTAAAAACATAAAATATAAATAAATCAAAGACATGAGTTCAATTAACACATGGTTGCCAACGCAATAAAATTTTAATCGGTTAAAACTACAATTGAAAAACAAAAACATAAAAAATATTGAAAAACAACGCAGCGTAAAGTGATTTTAGAAAACTTAATTAATTTATAGCAGCAAAAAAAAACAACTAAAATATGAATTAAGTGCTTTTCATTGTCATTTTTTTCTTTTTGTTTGCAAAGTTATGATTAAAAACGGTAAGCACTTTGAATGCGTCCAGCGCTTGATTTGAAAAATTCGTTTATTTGGAGCAAAATTGCATTTTTAAATGCACAAACACGGAATTAGTTGCATAAAATATTGAATCAGCAATTTAGTTAAGCACCTTGGTAATTGCATGCAGCCGCACAGGCTTGCCAACACACATTTTTTGTTTCGAATAATATTTTGCAGTGAATTTATTGAAGAAAAAAAGCACAAGTGGACAACAACTTGTTAAAAATAACTGTGAAACGTGACTGCACGAGACACGAAATATGCAAATGAAATGCCATACTGACATTACAACAACAAAGCGAGCACTAAGCGCTACTAATAAAAACGCTCCACTGTATAATCAATGAAATAATTGGCAAAAAACTATGGACATGACTAAAAGGAAATACAATACATGCACAAATGCAAAAGGAGAGCACTACAGGCAAATGTAGAAATGCAAAAAATGCAAAAAATATAAAAAAATTGCTAATAAAAAAATATTTTAGAAAAACATAAAAAATTAAAAAAAAAATCATAAATAAGTGCTTGCAACTAATGGCGAGCAATTATTCCAAGGTAACGGCAAAAAGCGTTGGACACAAGCATGACAAGTGAATGATTTCAGCTCATCACTGCTTGAGCGCTGGATCGAGCCAAATGCCTAGTGGGTTGAGGGCAACAAAGCGGAAGCGTACAAGTAGCGCTCAAGCATGCTAGCGATAAACTCACCTGGCTCAACAGCCACTTCTCGTCAATTATGCGCTGCTGAAGCTGCTGCTGCTGCTGTTGCTCCTTCGCAAGCGATGCTAATGGTTGAGCAGCCGGTTTGCATTCTTGAGTGTCCAACAACAACTGCTGCCAGCTGCTTAATAACGGTGAAGCATGCGAAAGAGAAGAACAAACGAAGGTAGGTAGGTAAGAAATATGAACAAATAATAGGAAAATGTAAAACAAAAGTCATAATAAAAATGAAAAAAACAAATAATTTCATTGATAAAGAAAGCGAACAGTGAGCGATTACTGGCAATCGATTTTTTCAATTTTCCCACTTTCTATTGAAATGCAACGCCGCGCTGCGGCAACTTACAAAGTCGTTGATGAGTTGTTAGTGCCAATCGCCGTTAGTCGATCCCCAGCCAATTCCGTCAATTGCTGCACTAACTGCTGACGCTGGAGTGGCGCGGCGCTGCGGGAAGCTAACATACAAGGCGACGCGCTAAACGCTCCAAACGCACTTGCAAAGCGCGCGCATTGTTGTGGCGCGCATGTAAGCGCTGCAATAGTTGTAGGCTAAGTAGCGCCATTTGGAGATTACAACCGGCAACGGAGGTCCTTGAGGCGTTGCATAAGCGCAGCAATAGAGGCGGCAGCGCGCGTATCGAGTGCTGTGGTAAGAAAGAACAGAAAAACACATTAAAACATTATAGACAAGCATAATGGTGGAAGCTAAATAACAACAAAATATGATTTTAACTACAACAAATATAAAACATAATAATGCATATAAATGGTTCAGCACACGTACCTTGTTGAGCGCGCTGGCATGTTGCAGCAACGCATTCAACCATAATGCGTCCAATCTGCCAGCCGCTTCGTGCGTCGCCTGCGCAGCGGCCACTTCGCCACAAATCGCTGATTAATTCCGAAATTCTCCGTAATTAGGAAATTCAGAAACGTTGCACCGCCCAAGTCCAGCAGTTGAGCGCACTTGTTGCGTTGACCAGTCGCGCGCATACGGCTATAGGAGGGTGGGGAGGTGTGAAAAGATTTGGCTGAGAATAATTATTAGACCACAAATTGAACGAGAGCGCGTAAAAAGTGAATGCGCAAATTAGTGTACGAATGCAAGACTTCGGCTAGACAAGCGACGGGCAGAGGAAAGCAGTAACTGTTAACTGGAGCACAAAGCGCGGTAGGAAATGAAAAACTGAAATTCGCATGAGTACGCAAACGGCTCGCTCCATACGCGACATGCGGGGCGTGGTCAGCACATTTTCGCAGCCCACGCGCGTCCCAGGCCTTCACTGTGGGCGCTGCCGTCAACGCCGTCGTCCTCGCCACCGCCTCAATCACGTGGCACTTCAAATGGCGCAGTAATGAGCGCGCTGAAGCAAACACACGGACTATTTGATGCGCAACGTCGCCGTTGCTGACGCAGCCGTCTGCACGGCTGCCATACATAAAGCATTTAAAGTGTAGTTAGGACTTAATTAAAATAGTTTTCTATGTGATCGCATAAATCACGAAAATTAGTTTGAAGTTCACTTACTTGCATTTTTAACGAGCGCCGTGGAGTGTATTCTGAGGCTAAGCAGGCTTGGTACTTATAACTACGGCGCTAGTAACGGGAACAAATCGAAGGCAACCTTTAAATTCAATTAGATTTTTTATTATATAAATCTATTTTTCTACAGTTTTATAGTTGACTTTAGTTAACGTTAAGTTTTTCATAGAGTGTTTTTGTGATTATTTTAGTTTACTTTAGTTAAAGGTAACTTTACTTATAGTTTACCTAAGTAAAAGTATACTTTACTTATAATTTACTTTACTTACAGGTGACTTTACTTATAGTTTACTTTAGCTAAAGTTAACTTTACTTATAGTTTACTTTAGTTAAAGTTAACTTTACTTATAGTTAACCTTTTCATATAAAGTTTTTGTGATTATTTTAGTTTACTTTAGTAAAAGTTCACTTTAGTTATAGTTGACTTTACTTAAAGTTCACTTTAGTTAAAGATAACTTTTCATAAAATGTTTTTGTGATGATTTGTTGTAATTTCCTTTAATTTAAGTTCACTTTAGTTTTAGTTTATTTTGGTTATTGTTTACTTTATTTAAGTACTTGAATTTACTTTAATAAAAGAGACTTTTTATAGGTTGTTGCTGTTATTGGGTTCGTTTTTTTAAACTAGTTAAAGCTATCCGTCGGTTTATATAATTTGGAGGAAAACTCGAAACGTGGTGAAATTCCGGAAAGTCTTTTAGATGTAATTCTCGTCATGAAAAACTTAACCGACAGATAAAAATAAATTTTGTAGATTTAGGCATTATACTTTTTTTTAATTAAGATCACTAAAAATTATTATCGCAATTTTCCTAATTTTTATGAAGAAGGATATAAAGTAGTGGGAACAAATGAGTATTTGAAACCAAATATATTGATATTTTAACTATATGAAATTTTTACTTGTCAGTGGATCGTCAAGATTTCAAAGTACCTATTAATGAATACCAGATCGTTTCAAGGAGTACTTTTTAATTACATATTCTAAGATTTCCGCAAATCCCCCAGTTTACATTCGCAGAGCTTCAACTAGCCACCAGCAAGCTCAAGGCCACTAAATCACTGGGCCCAACTCGGGATACCAACAGAAATCCTGAAAAATATCGCTGCCGAACGACCGGCATTACTATTGAAAATGTACAACGCCTGCCTCGAAGCCGGAATACAGGTATTCGCTGAACCCTGGAAAAACAACGACTGGTGCTAGTCAGTAAGGGAAAAGGAGATCTCAACTTGCCCATGCATGCTTGACACAGCGGGAAACCTCTATGAAAGGCTACTTAAACCCAGACTCCAAACGTCTGTCAACGAAGCTGGAGAACTCTCCCCTAGATAACCGACTTTAGAGCCGACAGGCAGATCAACTCTGGGAACTATAAAATGCGTCATTGAAAAGGGTAGAAGCCGCGCAGCGTAGATGACGACTACGTGGCTTGGATATTCCAAGCAAAGCCTGGACCACCTGGTCCTTCCAACGGAGTGGAGGTCTTCCTCTTCCTCTGCTTCCCCCAGCGGGTACGGCGTCGAATACTTTATGTCCATTCGGACAACATGACCTAGCCAGCGTAGCCGCTGTCTTATTCGCCGTGAAGCCTCTGCACGACTTTAGCTGTCCGAAACGCCTTCAACAACGCTAGATGGATGGATATGATCGACGCTCTCGAAAAAAGCTTTAAAATCGCCGAATACCTCGGAGCTGTGGTGCAGAGCAAAAACAAAAAAAACTGCTAGCGGTCACGACAGAAGCAACACAAGGATCCATTGTAGGCACATACGACGGTATACTAAAACTCGAAATGCCAGACAAATCGTACTTACACAGATGACATTGTAACGGTAATTACAGCTTAGGACACAAAAAGCAGTTAAATACCTAGGCGTAAGACTGGACCCCAGACTACTTGCTGGGTATAAATCCAACACGCCGCAAGAAAGCCAGCAAAAGTCACCTTCACCAACATAGGAGGCCCCAGCCAAGAAAAAAGTAAGCTCCTAATGTCGACGACAATCAGCGTCCTATTATACGGAGCTGAAATCTCCAGCGTTCGTTAGAGCAGATGTATGCGATTAAATTCTGTGTGAAACGTAGTAAAGAGACGTTTAATATGATCAAGCAGGCTTACCCAGATGTTGCTTTAGCAAGAACTGGTATGTTTCGGTGGCACCAGACCTTTTTGGAGGGCCAGGAAGAGGTCGCTGATTAAGACCGTCCTGGGAGACCTGCGACTTCGACAAACACCTACAATATGACTCGTGTCGACTAAGTATTCGTTTAATTGCCCAGTTGTTAAATTTATCAAAATCTGTGGTTCATGACATTGTGACGGAGCACTTGAACATGCGCAACCTGTGCGCGAAAATGGTTCCAAAAGTGCTCACTGACGACCAGATATCGCGGAATGTGCCAAGAAAATTTGAATATGTGTGAAAGTGACCACCAAATTTTTAATAATGTAATCACAGGTGACGAGTCATGGATCTTTTTTTTTCATTGCATGAAAAGGCCGATGAAAGGCAAGCATTTTGAGAGGACAGAACGGATCCAAGCAGCATGCACCACGGCTCTCAAGGCTATTCCGGAGTATGCCTTCAGTGACGTCTTCAATGCTGGGAAATCGCGTAATAAGGTAAGTTGAAAAATGTGTAATCCGAGTTCATGCCTGAATATTTCCATAATAATTCAATTTAGCCTCGTAATGACCTATACTTGTTCCAAAACAGTTCTGAATCAGTCACAAGCATAGACAGTATCAATATTTTCGAACTTTTTTTAAACAACACTCAAACAGCCATGAATTGGAATAATTTGCTGATATACAAGTTTCTAAAATAAAATACTAAATCTCTTGTTGCATAAAAGCCCATAATCTGCTTATTGTTGTAGCGAAATTTTGCATTTAACTGCGGCTAGTTCAACTGCTGTTTACACAGACGAAATCAGCACTTCCTTAACACGAGCACTTCTCCAACATGAGCCAAGTTAAGGGCGACCAGGCACAACGCCGCATCTCAATTGCGCATAAATCGCAAGCAAAAGCCACAAAATTACAACTTTTACGAGCAGAAGTGTTTAAAACTTATTAGACTCAGTTGTGGGGCGCTAAAATAACGGATCCAACAGTTGACATAGTTACATGTATGGGACTGCCACGGCCTACTGTAGGCAGAGGCTGAGAATAACACAATTTGAACAAAATTCAAATTAATTTAGTGTGCTACAAGTGGCAAAAGTGGACATGGCACACACATACCTACACACACTGCCATATACATACTTACAGGCGCATGCATAGACATAAGCGCGCGCACGTACACACTTTTCCGCTTACTAACTGTGTTGCACACGTCCCCGCGCGTCGCTCTCTACCACCGAACAGAGCATATGGGCGCCACCCAGCGCTTTTGTTAACAGTTATCATCAGCACTAGCTGGGGCACTTACATTTTGCTGGCAAATTTCACTCAGAAGTGTCCGCTGCATGTTGTCGTACCACTTCAGTTGCTCCTTATTTGTTGCCATTTGCTGTGCATGCTGTTGTTGTTGTTGTTGTAATGCGTTTTGTTTTTGTTGCTTTAGCAATTGCAACATCACCACCGGATCTAACAATTTCATGGCCGACAAAAGTTTCAAGACTTCCAGCTGCAGCTGCAGCGCCTGCCCCAACGACACCGTCCTGCAACATTCATCGACAACAACACTGGCCTCATGACCATCATAGCCAGCGCCTGCACCCACGTGCCCGTCGACATTCGTAGCCTTTCGCCACTGATCCATCGTCAGGAAATTACAGTACTTATCGAGCAAAGTTGATTCGGCCAAGACCAAACGAAAAACTGATTGCAGCGCGTCCTTGTGACGCGACCGACAGCAGACCTCATGCAAAGCGGCAACGAAACGGCACACTAACTGACAGTAGGCCGTATCGACACGGAGCGGCGAGTTGTCAATGCCAGCACCAGCACCAGCTCCAGCGCCGGCGACAGCATCAAAGCAATGCTCCAGCTTCTCGCATAAAACTTTTGCGAAATAGTTAATTTCACTTATGCCAGCACTCGACGCCGCACACGCACCCGCATCCGCACCCGCGTCGCCTGCTGTGGCGCTGAGCGCGGTGGCGGCTGCACGCGCCGCTGCTGAAGATGTCGACGGGCCGTCCAGCAGCCAGAGCGCCGCGCGCTGTTGCTGTTGTTGCTGCTGCTGCATGCGTTGCTTGTGCGCGCGTTGGCGCTCCTGCTCCTCCACCGCCGGATGGTTTTTCAAATAAAGTTTGATGTGATTTACTAAATAAATTTCCTCAGTTTTAAGTATTACATTCGCCAGTATGATCGTTGCATGCGCCAAGGCGGAAAAGCACTCCACGCCCTTTTTGTTGCCATTCGCCATTTGCAATTTGCAATTTGCATTCACCATACACCGTTCAGCAGTCACCATTTCAAATCGGTTGGGTTTGTGTGCGCACACATGGCGAGTTGATGGTGTGTGTGTGTGTGTCGGTGTGTCAGTGTTGGAGTGGCCAGTTCAGCCGCATTTACAAAGTTGTTGTCATCATCGTCATCAACGGCGCAGTTGTTGTTATTGTTGTTGTAGTTAGTGTTGCCACAGTTGTTGATTGTTGATTTTGATTGCGTTGTGTGTTGGTGTGCGTACATGCAATGAAGAGTTGAAAGAGAAAAAACAGAATTGTAAATACAATAAGTTTTTATTACTTTGCATAAATATATAAAGCAACAACAACACATATATGCAAGTGTTTTTGCATTTTGTAAACCTAATGGATGCATAACTGCCACAGTGGAACTTAATATTTAATGCCAATAATTTAGAGGAACATTTTAGTTGCAAAGCCAGTTGGGCTTTGAGATTATTTCAGCGGCGCGTTATCTAGTAAATATGTTACCCATACACACATACATACTCAAAATAACTTTGTAAAATATATGGGCAGTAAAACGAAATTATATAAGTCAGACTGGGTTAGCCTACATTCAACTGCGGGCGACCTAATCTTTAAAAGACTTTATTAGCAGAACCACCTATGTATTAACAAAAGTCAAGAAATCGTTAGAAACTTCAGGAGGAAATAAAAAGAGTCACGAAAAACTCGTTTTTTCTGACTTCCAAGTGGATGTAACGCCTTAAAAAATTTTAAAATGAAGACTACTGGGAATAACAGTAGATAACCCAAAACAGTGATACACTCCTATCTGAAACTGATTTATCTGAGAGCGAATTCATTGCTGCAGCGATGGGCACCTGCTCTAACGAACTCTACTATACTTCGTCATTCCTGTCCTGCTATGAGGTGCAGAGGCATCGACGAGACATCAGTTTTGCGTTAAAGTTTTCGAGAGGTCCGTTGCGCATTGGCAACGGCGAGTGCCGCAGTCAATGGAACGATGAGCTTTGTACGAGATATACGACGACATTGACATAGTTCAGCGTATCGCGAGACAGCGACTGCGCTGGTTAGGTAATGTCATCCGAGCGGACGAAAACGAAAACAGTCCAGCCGCCGGGAGAGGCAGAGGAAGAGGAAGGCTTCCACTCCTTTGGAGAGATCAGATGGAGAAGGACCCGGCTGCACCTGGTATCTCGAATTGACGTCAAATAACGAAAAGAAGAAACGACTGGCGCGCTGTTGTTAACTTGGCTATAATCACGTAAGCGGTGTCTACGCCGGTAAAGAAGAAAGAAGAAGTACGGGTGCCCGAACTTCATGAGACGTGATTCAAGATCATGTTCCGACTTGAAAGAAAATACCTCACAAATATGACTCATGTTCAATTCATTAGGTTCAAAGGTTAGTTTTAAATTTATTAACTGTTCCATTTATTCTGGAATTGTTAATACTATTTTAAGGAATCTCCTAAATATGGCAAACTCTTCTTACTATTTCAGACAATTGAAATAATTCACCATCATTTGATAATGATAGATATAGTCATCTATACGCACTTTATGACATTGGGTCCCCTTAGAATCGGTTAAGCAATAGGTACCACTAACTTATAACAATGTTTAAATTGAAAAAAACCAATTTCGACTTTGTTTGATTAGAACTCGAATTCTAGTTTGTAAACTAAATCAGAGGGCGGCCATATTACTTCCTACATGCCTCGTACCCTTTAACAGTTATATTTGACAACTAATACATTTAGTCCGGAAAGTAATAGGTCTGAAAGCCAAGGTGCATGCTGCTTTAATCTCCTCTGTCGTCTTAAAATAATTGCCTTTCATCGGCCTTTTCAGGCAAAGAAACAAAAAAAAAGTCCGGAGGGTTACATCTGGGCTGTAGGGCGGCTACGGAAGCGGTGGGATCCCGGCCTTGGTTAGGTAGCTGTTCACAAGAAAGGCGGTGTGAGCCGGTACTCTTTACGCATGTTAAAGAGCTAAGTCACAATGCCATGAGCCACAGATTTCGATAAATTTTACATCTGGGCAAATTAACAAATACTTACATAGTCGATGGTCTGAGTTCAAAACTTTGCGCACACGACTCACATTGTCGGTGCTTGTCGAAGTCGCAGGTCTCCCAGAACGGTCTTCATTAGCGACCTTTTCCCGATCCTCCAAAAAGGCCTTCTGCCACCGAAACATACCACTTCTTGCTAAAGAAACATCTGGGTAAGTCTGCTTGATCATATCAAAAGTCTCTGGCGCAGATTTAGTTTGCGTCCTCCAAAATCATTATACTCACGAAACGCGATTATACAAAATGTGATCCAAGGATCTACCCTATAAATTAGCATTCGGATGTTCTTAAATTTCGCTTCTGATCTATATATTATATTGACAGTCACTCCTCATAATATATATATATATATATATATGATATATATTCTCAGTCAGATTTGTAGATAAAATACCGAATACTTATGCAGAATTGAAAATTATATAAAGATATTAAATCACCGCGTGTCGGAACCTTTAGGGCCGTTTTCTCAATGTCTGGTTAGTAGGCAGCTATCAGATAAGTTTTGTTTAACTTAACCAAGTCTGCTTCTTTCGGTAAAGAGTCGTTTTCTTTAACCAGAACTTACCTGAGTTATAGCTACTAATCAGACCGGCCCTGAAACTTGAACGTCCACCAAAGTTAATAAGCTCACTGACGGACTGAGCCTTGAGATGACTGGTAGTGGATGTCTATCGCAAGCAAAACAAAGTTTTTGATTTTAAAATTCAAGTAAAGGGTGTATGGGCTATCAAAGATGGTCACTGGAACACAAAATTGGTCAGCCTGATTGCTTTAGAATTTAATTGCTGAGTAAATAGTTGAACTTGGACGGTGTGATTTTAGAAATAGGTATTTAATCTAACTGGAATGAGCTCATAATTTTGTGTCAAAGCCAAGATTTTTTCGCAAGAAATACATCTGGTAGAAATTTGTGCTTTTCATAGATCTACGTGCGATTCTCCGTATGCTCTATTTCCTTTAGGTGCGCTGGATTTTGCTGCTGAAGAAAACACAGATTACTTATTCTGGTTGGAGCTGTTTTGAAACGTATACAAGCCGTAATAGTCGGTTAAGATAATGAGTTACCCATAGCAGATATTTCGTTAATCCCTTAAGTTAGGTTAGGACATGCAGGCCGGCTGTCACACTATACATAGCTCGACTGATCCTTAGTAATGTCAGATGGAGGAGTTAAGTTTAATCGAGCTGTAGGACGTCAACGCTTTTTGCGAAGTTTAATAAAGACATGATATTTAATTTTGATACTCCTTCTAGTTCCTTGAAATGCGAAGCTTCTAGATATCTAATCTGAGCTTCTAGATATCTAATCTGAGCTTCTAGATATCTAATCTGAGCTTCTAGATATCTAACCCAAGTTCTAGATAAGGTCTAAAAGAAGCAGAGCAAGTGTTCCAGCGCCTCACTCAAGCCTACTTCCCTGTAATTTCTGCATGTGCCATCGTTACTAATGCCAAACGCTTGTGACGTCAGTAAGTTATAACCTGTCATTGGGCCAACAGCCGTCTTACAGTTCTTTCGAAACTGTGTGAGTAAAAAGCAAGTGTCCTTTTCTTTGCACATGATCTTGGCCATCCAGCATAACTCCTGAGAGATAGAACTATTTTTCATAATATTATTGTAAACTTTGACCGGTACTCGATATATACAAGTATATTTTTACCACAAAAAGAAAGAAACTATTAAATAACTGAAAGCTGATACTCGAAACTAGAAGTCTACACAATTTAATATCATCTTAAAAAAAAAAAACTAATAATAATACAAATTTAATTTATTGATGACTTCAGACATTGGAAGTGTCTTAAATTCGAATTATGCTCAATTTATGCAAAATGAAATCAGCAAAGTGAAGTGAAGTGCATTCAATAATGTAGCTGTCCTATCCAGAACTCCTCTCCGACAGACACATAAAGTTTCAAAGCTCCAAAATAGAAAGCCAGCCTACGTACATATTTTAACAGGCTTTTTCGGATTTGCATGTCTTTACTCTTTGATTTTGTTTTGCCACAGTCACTATGAGTGCATATCTGCAGACTTAATATTTATTCATACTAGATTTTTTCAAATCTTATCGAGCTCGTTAAATCTCCAAGTGCATCTACATACATTACACCCGTACAAGCTAACTGCTAAGACTTTGAAACTCGCCTCGGGTTGTAAGCGCACGACAGGTGAGGTGCGATGAGATGAGGTGAGGTAAGCGCATGTAAGGCTGCCTCATTGCCGGTGAACTCATATTCCATTGTATGTTATTCACTTGAAACTTCTAACTTTTGTTGTCTTTAACTTCCGTTCACACGAAGCTTTCTACAATCATTACCGTTGCACTGTGAGCACAAAGTGCTCGTTTGGGTAACAAAAATGGAAATGAAACTCATGCGAAATTATTTAATTTTTTTTTTTGTAGAAGATAAATTAAAGAGAAAGCATAGCTTATATATATGTTATATATGAAAAGTCTTAAATCCTTTAATATCGGTTGTTAAAAAATACAGTTTCCATTGTATTTTGAAACTGAATTTTCTTAAAATAATTCACAGAATTATATAAAAATTATTTAGTGAATAACAAAATTGGCATTAACATCCACTTTGAGGCCCCTGCAGCCCACTGTTGCCCACAGACAATTCGATTTTCACGCCTTTCCGCACGCCTAAAAGTATGCAACACCACACAAGTGCCACACAAACACACTCAATTCCGCCAGACTCGCATTGATTTCATATTGAACTTGAAGTTCATTCACTATTTCTTTTCGCTAGTTTTTACCACACGCGCATAGCAGCATAGTACATCCTGCCGCACAGGACTCGCTAGCAGCTGGAGTGTATGATTTAAAAGTGCATGCACTAGAACGCAGCACCACACCTTTTGCGTCGACTAAATATTCATATACATATATACCGGAATACATTTGGTGCATTTGTACACCTATACATATATGTATGTATGTATATATAGAGTAGCATTGCAGTGAATGAAACTGTCTTCGCACTAAAGAAACGCTGTGGTCCAAAATTTTGAGTGGTAGTCATTCCGTAGGGGTCACTTTGTAAATGAGAATTGTCTACATGGATTTCATAAGTTTTATAGATAATTTCTAAGTACCAACAGAGGTCGCTCAGTTCGCTATGTAACTTCTTGTCCACCGAAACAATATTGGCCTAAATGTAGGCCCAATAAAAAACCAAACATGAATCGCTTAACTCCAAAAAAAAGAGTTACATTGAAAATAGTGGTGTTAACTAGATGCCTTAAAAGCAATTTCATAACGGGGGTTGATGGGGTTGAGGGCGTAGACATTTCTCATTCTCATTAATCTCTTTGACCACCAAAATGCACGAAAAACAATTGGAAGCAATTTTTGGTTTTTCAAACATTAAAGATAGCGTTTTTCGTATATAAATCTGTTATAAAACTGTAGTTCTACGAAACCTCTTGAAATTTGGATTTTTGATTTTTCGTTTTCTGACATTGCAATCAAAAAAAAAATTTACAAATTTACTTTTTCTTCGATTCTTTCTTTCGATTTCGCTGACATTCGGAATATCTCTTGGTAATGGAAAGTAAAAGCTTCTAACAGTAAATAAAGTGGTAATTAGAAAAATGTATTTACGGTTTCATCTATTTAAATTCCAAATAAAGTGATAATGTAAAAGAAAGCACTTAAACCCGCTAGATGGCGCTGGCGTAAATTTATTACTAAAAAGCACATTTTTCAAACGATTTGAGACATGTGAGGAACAAAATTAGCAGTAGGAAGAGCGAAACTTTACCAAATAAATGTATACCTGGTAACGCAAAGGAAAGGACATGTCTTAATTTACCAATAAATAAATAAGTTCAGAAAATTTAAATAAGCCGGGGTTAACAGAGCATAATTGTTTATAAAAATATAATTAGTAAATATCATTAAGTTACCATTTCAAGTGACAAATGGCGTTCAATAGGCATTCAGCGATAGTCTTTCTTCCAATTATACCTTCAAACTACTTCATACCATATGGACTTGGAGTGTTTCTAATTCGCTTCTCATGTGACAGATTACGAAAGACTGCCAAGAGCCAAGAGGAAATCGCGTATCTAAGAAGGCTTTTTAAAAGCGTGATTTTCAATGACGCAATAGCGTTTAGGAGGGCCGGGAAAAGTCCGCTGATGAAGACCGGATTAATGAGCAAATAAAAAGTGAAAACGATGCTCATTGTCTTTTTTGTCATCAAAGGCATCGTCCAGCATGAATTTCTTACTTCTGTACAAACATGATGACGATGGAGCAAACGTTCCATTGCCCGGCCATGAAGCCTGGAAATCAAACGCAGGATAACTCTTGCCAACAGGTGCATCTTCGGACAAAGTAGACAATTGAAGAGCAAAGTCCTCTCTCGACGAACAAAAACCAAACTCTATAAGTCGCTCATAATTCCCGTCCTGCTATATGGTGCAGAGGCTTGGTTGATGGCAACAACTGATGAGTCGACGTTGCGAGTTTTCGAGAGAAAAGTTCTGCGAATGATTTATGGTTCTTTGCGCGTTGGCCACGACGAATATCGCATTCGATGGAACGACATTGACATAGTTCAGCGTATTAAAAGACAGCGGCCACGCTGGCTAGGTCATGTTGTCCAAATGGACGAAAACACTCCAGCTCTGAAAGTATTCGACGCAGTACCGTCGGGGGAAGCAGAGGAAGAGGAAGACCTCTACTCCGTTGGAAGGACCAAGTGGAGAAGGACCTGGCTTCGCTTGGAATATCCAATTGGCGCCACATTGCAAAAAGACGAAACGACTGGCGCGCTGTTGTTAACTCGGCTATAATCGCGTAAGCGGTCTCTACGCCAATAAAGAAGAAGAAGGGCATACCGTCAACGCCAAATTTTATGTGGAAGTCTTCAAGAGAGTCAAACGAAGGGTCAATCTGGCGCGACAAAACATCGCAACCGATTGGAAATTGCACCACGGCAACGCCACGGCTTACACCGCCTTTCTTGTGAACAGCTACAACGGACTTTTTTGTTTTGTTTTTGTTTGCCTGAAAAAGCCGATGAAAGGCAAGCACTTTGAGACGACAGAGGGGATACAAGCTGTATGCACCTCGGCTCTCAAGGCTATTCCGGAGAATGCCTTCCGTGACGCCTTCAATGCTTGGAAAATGCGCTGGCGGCACTGCATCGACGCAGAAGTAGCCTATTTTGCAAGTATTTAAAGAATTGTCACGATTACTTTAATCATTTTTATTTTAAATCGACTCAGTCCTATTACTTTCCGGACAAATCCCGTATAATGCTTTGACTAGGCGCCAAGTAATGGAAGAAAAGACTAGGTTACAACCACTTTCCCTGCTTGTTGCAAATATTGTCAACAGATGGGTTGTTGCACATGGTTTTCAGTGTGTGTATGTGTGGGTATATGCACACATATGCACGCATTTAAGCGCACCTTCGCATTGAAAGCAGCAGCTGAGGCATTAAGCCATTGTCGGCCGAGCACTTTTGCGCTTTTCACCTTTGTTCGGAGACTTCTTTTATTCTGCATGCACGTGTGTGTGTGTGTGTGTGTGTGTGTGAGAGTGCGTTTCTTCTTCTTTTTTTGGGTGGGGTGGGGGTTAGTATTCTTTCTGAATACCCTTCGCTTTGCGTTATTGCACTCCGCATATTTGCTGTTGTTGTATTTGGATTTTCACTTTACGCTCGCTTTGAACGCGGCGTCAAGTGGCGTAAATGTTTTTGATTTATTTTGCGGAAATTTGGCGGCACAAAAGCAATGGGGAGCGCAGCGGCAAAGCGAAATTGCAGACTCGCACAAAAGCGTATCCTCGTATTCTTCGCTTAATCCTTTGGCAATATGAATGAATTTCGCTTCCATGGTGTTGTTGTTTTTTTGTTTGTTGTTTATTTTGTTGCCTTCGGTTTTTGTGTATTTAAAAAATCCTTTAACGTGATTCTTCATTTCGCTGCTTTTAAAAGCAACTGTCACATCGAGCGAAAGACATGAGAAAGCTGTTGCACAATTTTGTTGTCATTTTGTTTCTGTAATGTTTGCTGTTGCATGTCGGCGCTATTGGGGAAGGTCGCTGTGATCCATAAATCGTTTTGTCTGTTGCCCTTGTCCTGTTGCGTTATTAAATTAAATTGCTGTCGTGTTTACACACACACTCACAAATACTTTTACATATATACAAAAGTGGTTTGAAATGTTGGTTATTGTTATTTTAAGCTTTCTTTTTAGATACATTCATTTAAAATCGATTAAGGTGAACTATGTATCTTTCATACTTTCGCATTGTGACTTCATTGTGTAGCCAGTTAAACACAAGGCGCTCTGATAGAAGGCCTGTCCGATACTTTTTTAAGAAAAATTTCCAAAATTATCACCGAAAGCAAATGACTTGCGCTATCGGTATCTGGCTTCGTGTGGCTCACTCGAAACTATCGAAATATAAATCCATCATTGCTCCTGTACTTGTCATTCCTTTGTTGTTAGTGCAGTAGAAAATATAGTTTTGAGTCCTAGTGTTCTTTTGTAATTTCTCTCGAGGAGAGAGCAAACAAGGCATATATTGCCTTATACTGCTGTAGAGGAGCTATTGGCAAAAGATGGGGCCTCTCACCGAAAGTGGTCCTCTGGCTCTATGACACCATAGTCAAGCCCATCTTGTTATATGGTGTCTTTATGTGGTGGAGGGCTTTAGGGAAGACCACACTTGCCAAGGAACTCGAAAGCGTTCAACGGGCTGCGCTAATTAGCATATGCGGTGCATTAAGATCCACCCCAACCATGGCACTTAATGCAATTTTGAACATAACGGTGGACATTGCCGGTAGGTGCATAGCCGCGAAGGTGGCTATCAGACTCAAAGAATCTGGATTCTTAAAGGAACGCATATCTGGACATTCGAATATCCTCACAAACTTTGACTGCATACCGGATCATGGATCATGGAGTCGCCATATCAAACTCAGGCGACTCCTTCTCTGTCCATATGCCGATGAGGGAGATATGGGTGGGAAGAAGCCGTTGGAGGAGAGGGGCAGCAAGCTTATTCACGGATGGGTCAAAGCTTGGGGGGAAGGTCGGTGGAGGGGTCTAGTGTCGGGAGCTCTCCATAAATTCCTGTTTCAGGCTTCCCGACTAGTGCAGTGTATTCCAGGCTGAGGTGGCAGCTATCAAGGTAGCAGCAGATTTGGTGCTACGGAGTGCACCCACCTTCAGAGAAGTGACCATTCACTCAGATAGAAGAGCGGCAATACTAGCCTTGAACTCATTCATGGTGCGTTCAGGGTTGGTCGAAGTATGTCTAACGTCGCTATCTCTAGCAGCTAGAGTTTTTGTTATTAGACTTGTATGGGTGCCGGGCCACAGCGGAATTACAGGTAACTGCAAAGCTGATGAGTTAGCAAAGAAGGGCACCCTAAAATCATTATCGGTAGAATGGGAACGGATCGGTGCTCCTGTATTCTCTTGTGTTCTACTACATATTAGATAGCTGGGCCACTCGGATGTTTGTCCAACGCTGGGCCAGCATGGGTACTAGTACGGTTGCAAAAGCCTTTTGGCCCAAGATAGATCGCAGGAGATCTAGTGATCTCTTTGCCCTCAATAAGGCTAACCTCTCATTACCTCATTGAGAGGTCAAGACTTAGACACTTGGGGGCGCATACCTTCGGACATCCCACCGAACTGGCGGGTGTTGAAGTTAAGCGTCTGTGTAATTATGTATTGGCTACAAAGCGCTTCGCCAATCTGTAAGTCCGAACACGGTAGTTCTTTTTCAATGGCATCACTAAGGACTACATTATTAGTCTACGTGTGATCTTTGATCAGCCATCTAACCTAATCTAACCTAACTTAGTGACGTTGCTGTCGTGTGGCTCTGGGGTATTCTGGTCACTCCTGTCCTAAACTAATAATATACAAGGACAGCTTTTCATAGAACTTTGGCCTGAAAAACTTCCATTGGAACAAAATTAGAAACTGAGTCTATATATTAGATAAGATAAAATAAATAGATGAGGATTGCACCGCGATCTAAGGTCTATTATACCACCTCATAAATTACAACCACCCACTTAGCCTCAGTATATCGATGAGTTCCAATATGCGGCTAGGTGCTAATGAGACGACCTGATCCATATTTAGAAATATGGATCCAAGGGCCTTTATTAGTCAATTAGCAGGTGTTCTGAAGTTTCAGACTCCCTGTCGCAGAACCGGAAAATTAGCACAAGAAGCTAGTTTCACGTTATGTAAGTTCTTCTTAAACTTACAGTGGCCAGTGTAGAATGCAACAAGTTGCCTGAGTTTGTGCATAGAGAGGTTGTTTACATATTTAAACCAGCTGAGGTTGTAACCACCCATTAGCGGCTTGGCATGCCGCATAACTTGGAGTTGCTGAACAGCTCCCTTATGTTATGAGGACCCACCGCGATGAGGAGTTAGGTCCTACCATATTTGTGGATGCAGCGGAGCGGGCGAGCTCATCAGCCAGTTTATTCCCGGATATGCACTCCTGCAACAGTAGCCATTTGATCTCGTAGGCAAAGATTGCTTTAAGTGCCGCTTGGCTGTTGCTAAGTATAATTATAAGACCTCTGCTTGAAATATGCTCGAAAAACTTCCCATACGTATGGAGAGTTTGGTGCGTGGTCCTGCGACTCCAACACCAATTCATCATAGCACTTGATGAAGGAAATTAAATGGACAAATTTCACCTTTTGATCACAGTAGTATATAAGTCCATATATCAATGAATATATTCAGAACCAAAGTCACAACCAA
The DNA here is from genome assembly GCF_016617805.1 of Bactrocera tryoni. NCBI lineage: Eukaryota > Metazoa > Arthropoda > Insecta > Diptera > Tephritidae > Bactrocera > Bactrocera tryoni. The sequence continues at coordinate 47,668,617 of NC_052499.1, forward strand.
TAGGCGCTTAGATTTAGTATACCTTTATTATTCCTTTCAAAAAGCATGTGCTCGAGATCACACGAGTTTACTTTATGTTCTCATAGACTTTATGAACCACACAAAAGGTAACATTCGTAGTTTATTACAACGTTTCCTGAAAACTTCTTTACCAACATATAACAGAATCGCAAGTCTAAAGAATTATCGTATAACAGATTTCATGAGATGGTTTTAGCATGTATATAATTTAGACTCCAGGTCCCCAAAAACAGTATCTAAATTTCAACGAGCTCCGCTGAAACCTATGGTAAACAAGAGATTCATATATAGAGAAGCAGATATAGAGAAGAAGATATAGAGTAGCAAATCAGTTAACTGACACGAAATGAACTAAATATTTTTACTTTATTAATCTGAAATTATAGGTTTCAAGTCACGCTAAAATAGCGTGGATGGCGCAAGAGTACGCGACACAGCAGATCAAATATGGCTGAAGACGTGGGCCTTGAGTTCTATTGAACGAAGCTAAGTCTCAGGCGATCTTTCATACTGCCAGACCTTCCAGACGTAAGCCTTTGCACCCAGAATAGTTACTGTTACACAGTAAAGAACTTCAATATAACAACGATACTTCTACGGACTGACAGATGGATCAGTATGAGACAGAAAACGCATATGGGATAAATAAACCCTTATTGGGAGAGTGATATGATTTCTTTTCAGACATAAAATCAAGTTGTATCTCATGAATAGCACGCTCAATATTGACTTGCTAGAACTGAGTCTGGTTTATTGCAAAAGACTAATGACTTCAAATAACCCCACAAAAAGTAGTCTAACGGTATTAAATCACAACTTCTTAGAGACCAATTATTGTCACAATTTCTTAAAATAATTGAATCTCCAAACTTGTTTCTCTAATTCGGTTGTTGCACGTGCTGTGTGCCACGTAGCCCCATCTTGTTGAAACCACATGTTGTCAAGATCAACTTCTTCCAATTGCGACCATAAAAGGTTGCTTTTGAACGATCTACATCGGTCTCCAATGACAGTAACGGTGTCACCAGCTTCATTTCGAAACACGTACGGACCGATGATTTCACCACACCATAAACAAACGAAACTATCAATTTAGGTGAATGTAATGGTTGTTCATGAATAACTTGTGGGGTTTCTTCGCATTAGAATGGACATTTTGGTTTCTTTACCGCACCATTCGGATGAAGAAGTCTTAGAATCATATGATCCCTATTGGAAAACCCAATATAATTACATAAGTATATATAAATGGTCAAGATGACGAGACGAGTTGAATTCCTGTAACTTGAGTAAATATTAAGATAACTTGAAGAAACTTAGTACACGTGGCAATATGAGAAGGTCGGTATTAAATCCAAGATGATATGGAAGGATTTCATGGAAGCCAACTAAAAAAATGTAAAAAAGGCGTGGCACCGCCAGAGATAAAGGTTTTTCCTACTTTATCTAAATCCTTACCCCACCCAGGATGACATTGTAGAGACAATTCGATAAAATTATGGTACATAGGGCCTCTATAGGGTATATCCAGAGAGAGATATAGAAAATGATAATTGATGGCTTAAAGTTTCAATTACAGAACCGACACATAGACGAGGAATCTCCAAGGATCTCAAGCTACATTAACATTTACTGATTGGACACCTCAATTTTTCATATGAAAATATAATTTTCACACCAACCACTATTAAAATATAGAATTATGAAATCCTCTACTCACCTCACTTAATAATAGTTGCAACAAAGCCAGAAAATTCTTGCTATCCGCCAGCACATATTTGCTATAGTTCTTGAAACACGACTCCAGTGTGTAAAAGTCTCGCCAGTTGTGCACGCCCAAACGTCCATCACACATGGCGCGACAAATCAGAGCATAAACCACGCCGGGATCTTGCAACCGCGTTGATTCCAAAATGCAACTACTTTTCTGCCGCTCCACCGCAGAGGCATCACCACCTTCCATGCTTCGCGCAAAAGCGCCACCGTCCATTTGCTGGGCACAACGTTCGCGTAACAACAACAAAGCTACAACATGCTGCAACTCAGTGGCATCCACGAATTTCTCCAACATGCCCAACACCACCTCCTTCTGTGTATCCAACTCTCGACTATTCGCCAAAAGCGCTTCAGCCGCGGCAGCAGCGGCGGCCGACTCCTCAGCAGCATGCCGACGTTGTTGTACCGGCGAACGTGTAACTGGACTTTGGAAGGGTGCCCGATAGTCGGCTAACGTGTTGAGTGCGGCACTGCCACCGACGGGCGGCATGAAGAAGATCTCGTAGGAGAGCGATTTGAGCGCGAGCACAGCGCAGTCGAGCACCGCATTGTTGGCCAGTAAGTTGTTGGTGATGCTGATGATTTTCGGTATCGTTATAAGTTTGCGATCGCTCTTGTGTGTCAACTGTATAAGGAATTTAATCATAGGCGGAATGATGACCGGGCCATTTCTGTAATAGCGGTAGAAATGGAAATAGAGTTTTAGAAGTGTTTAAATTGAGGTTATGCCAAAATTTTACTTAATTAGCTAAATTTATTGATAAAGACTACTTTTTTAAAGGATAGTCGGCAATAAGAGTTATCAATGATTTACGAATAATGTTAAGTGACGCTGCTGAAATAATAGTCAGTCTGATGCTCATTGACAAGTTATCTGTGCGGTCTATAGGAGCCAAAAGAGAAGAGAGTCAAAAGCTTAACAATATGGCAACCTCACTCAAAGGACAGTGGATCCACAGACTGATAGCGGACATTCATTCGTGGATAGGCAGACGACATTAGGACCTGGATTTTCACCTAACCCAAATACTAAGTGAATATGGGTGCTTTAGAAGCTATCCGTACAGATTCCAGCACGACATCATTTTGAAGACTTTGAGCATGTATTCTTTTATTGCCTTCGCTCTTTAAGTACAAGGGAAAAACTTAAAACTACACTCAGTGGTAGTTTTACGGTGGAAAATTTAACGAATGTGTGAGACTACTGAGAACTAGAAAGCTGTCAGCGAAGCGGCAGCCTCAATCATGATAAAACTGAGACATACTATATAGAGCAGATTAGGCGTCCGTCAGTTCGTGCCATAGAGGAGGCTTAAATGTATTCTCATTCCGACGAAGTAATTCTTAATCTGACGGTTCCGCGGGAAAGCCTAGAGTTGGGAGTAGGTTAGGTTTAGCGGATTAAAGTTCCGCACTCCGGCTTTTGATAAAAGAGCTCTACACATACAAGTACTTGTAGTCCTATCCTATCATAGAACCCAAATCTATATTATACTAAATTACATACAATTATTTTGGGAATATTTTCGGACGATACAACGAGACATTGATTGGTGATTTCATAGCGACCAAAAGCAGTCGAGATTTACAAGCTTCTCCTTAGGCAAATTTTGACTAGCATAAACAGTAACAGTAATCTCTTGTTGCCTTGTATAAACTATGATCAGGATGTATACAAATCTCGCAATCAAGTTCATTCAGTTTCTGGCGAGTCACCATCGATGTGTGTGGCCATGGCATAATGGAACACACTTTCTGCGCGATTTTTTCTTCATACTGTCCAATTTTGAAAAGTAAAGCTCCGAACTAAGAGCTTAGTCGTAGAGGATTAGCACATAGCAGATGATTTTCTGCCAAAAAAACTGAACTTCTTTAAAAACGTATATTAAGATATACAGGGTTTGTCCGGAAATTAATAGGACTGATTTTCTTCCCCCACGACTGTACTTCGGAGCGTACGCGCACCGACTGGATTCGGTAGAGTAGATTGTAGCTAACGAACGATCGGCTGGTCAGTTGTCTCCGAGCACTTGGACAGTCAGGACAAGCGACGTGTTTCTGTGAGTGGTGCAAGCCGAAAATGCAGTGTTCGTTAGAGCAGAGGTTCGCGATTAAATTCTGTATGAAACTCGGTAAATCTGCGACAGAGACGTCTGATACGATCAAGCAGGCTTACCCAGATGTTGCTTTGGCAGGAAATGGTGTGTGTGATGAAGACCGCGATGGGAGACCTGCGACTTCGATAAAAACCGACAATAGGACCCGTTTGAGCACAGTTTTGTACACAGACTGTCGACTAAGTGTTTGTTTAATTGCCCAGATGTTAAATTTATCAAAATGTATAGTTCATGACATTGTGACAGAGCACTTGAACATGCGTAAGGTGTGCCCAGCCGATTGGATGTTACACCACGACAACGCCCGGCTTACGTCGCCTTTCTTGTGAACAGCTACCTAACCAAGGCCGGCATCCTAACGTATTCGCAAATGTGGCGGCCCGGACTTTTTTTTTATTTTCTGGCCCGAAAAGGCCGATCAAAGACAATCATTTTGAGACGACAAAATGGATCCAAGCAGCATGCAACTCGGCTCTGAAGGCTATTCCGGAGAATACCTTTCATGACGCCTTCAATGCTTGGAAATCGCGCTGGCAGCGCTGCATCGACGCAGAAGTAGCCTATTTTAAAAGTTTTTAAAGAATTGTAACGATTGGTTCAATCATTTTTTTTAAATCGACTCAGTCCTTTAACTTTCCGGACAAACCCTGTAGACCCCGAAATAGACGATCAAGCGGCCGAATATAGTGGCAAAGGTGTCCGAAGCCGAAAAAACACGTCAAATCAGTTCAGTAGGTTTGGTACACTTCGAATCCCATCCGACCAGCCAAACTGTCAACAAGGAATATTATTTGAGTCTTATGCGACGTTTGTGCGAAGCTATACGTAAAAGGAGGCCGCAATTATGGGTCGAAAATTCTTGGTTTTTGTACCACGATAATGCAACGTCGCATACCGCACTGATTCTTCGTGAGATTTTCGCCAAATTTTCAACGATTATCATGCCGCAACCTGGCTCTTCAGCAAACTCGAACAATCGTTTCGGGGAAATCGTGTTGCGTCAATTTAAGACATTAAACGTGAAACGTTACGAAGGCTTTTCCGAAAATTGACTTTAATAGTTGTTTCGAGGATTGGAAAACACATTGGTTCAAGTATCGGACTCGGACGACATACGAGTAGATTTAGAAGATTAAATTAATAATTTAAAAATTATGAACAAAATTTTACTTTTTTGTTCAAAGTAGTAAAACTTCACTCGAACATCAAACACTTGTTCATCATTTATTGTTAGCAATTAATATTTAATCACTTAATTCCAATTTGAATGACAAATTTCTTCTAGGCTTTAAATTTTATCGACATACATACATACATACATACATATGTATATGTCCGTATGAATGTGTGTATGGCTGTGTGCGTGAGCTTAACTCGACAAACTGGCGAGTCTAATTTCCATAGAAAATCCTTTAAAATGCTTTAGGCTCACTTTGCCAGCCAACTGCCGCAACTGAATATGTTTGTATGCGCCTAGTATTGCAGCTACACACACACACGCACACATCAATTCGCACCGATATTTGAGTGATATTTGAATTTCAAATGCATCCGCACCGGCCAAAGATAACATTTTATTTTCGAATTGAAAACGAAAATAATCCTGCAGCTTCAGCCGCAACAACAGCAAACGCACACACACACACACCAACCAACACACACGCACAACAACGTTTAGGTGCACGGTGTTTTGGTGTTTTCGAACAGCAACCACAACCACAGCCAGGGTCACACCAGCGCAGCAGACAGCCAGCAAACAGGCGAATTTTCATTGTTTCCGGCAACGCTTCCTGTTTCCTGCGCTCCCCTCGCCCGCTACTCACCAGCAGAGCTCATCACTCGCATATACATATACACACATACACTCACACATAGGCAAATATATTATATAAATAGGCAACAACTATGGAGTATATATGTAGATACATTTGAGGCATGCCACAGCAACAAATCAACATGCAACTTGCAACATTCAGCAATCAGCATTCAACACTCACCTGACGATGCCATTTTCAATTAAATCCAAATTGTTTAAAATCTGATCAAATATTACATTTTTCGAGTCCAACACACTGTAAGTGACATTGAGTTCCAGCAACTGTGACAACAACTCCAATATGGGCGCCTGGACACGGGCATTCGATTTGAGGAAAAGCTGAAAATATGCGAGAATTTACAAATGCAATTTTATTCATTCATTTTCCTAGTACTTGTCTGCGTTTAGTATTTAGTAGTGTGTAGGTCTGTTTGTGTGCGAGTGTTAGTGTGTGTAGGTATGTGTGCGTGCATAAATCAATATATTAGGTAGTAGTTAGCAGTGTGTAAATAATAAATGTTTACACTGAAAGCTGTGCGGCAAATCTGTTGAGGGATCATTTCAATCAACTCACCAACTCACCAACTCGCCGTTGCCACACAGGCACCAAAACACAGCTAGCAGTTCTTGTGGCCTTTTTGATTATATTAATGGCCGTCTGACCAAGTCAATGTTGCAACTTGTGTGCCGCATACAGCAAATGAGTAGTACTGTAGCTCAAGTGGAGGAGGTTTAGGTAGTGATGCACTCGAAGTGATGAACTCGAAGAGGAGAGGCTATTCACACTCACCTAATACCGATGGCTTGCCGTGAGCGCTCTAATTTATTACCGTAGATAAGGAGGTTGAAGCTAGATGCCTACAACCACTGTAAGTGGAGGGCATAAAAGAGTACTTTGGGGGTGATTGTAAGCTATATGCCCCACTTTAAGCGCTGGAGCTTCAAACTAAGTTTCGGCACATAAACTTATTGGTAATCTGTTGCAAGTTGCTTTGATGTTTTCAACACAGAGATTTTTAAAATCTTTAAACACAAAGCCGACACATCTCAATCGTGAAATCAAGTTACTTGTGAGAGGTAGTAGAGGAAATCTCTGGAGATCAAGACCAAAGAAGCTGGAAGAGCTTTATTGGTGTCGGATTTAGGGTCTGCTGAGCTCTGTGGATAATGACGGTTCGGCAAGCAACGAGTATATGATCCCACTTTTCAACTGGGAAAGAAGGTTCAAGGTGAACTTAGAAAGAGGCGCAACACTTAAACATCTATACGGATGGTTCGAAAATGTAGCACGGAGTTGGTGCGGGGATATACAGTCCAGAGTTAGCCATACGGCAGTATTTTGAGTTGCCGAACAACTGCAGTATTTTAAAAGCAGGAATATTTGCTATTGGCAAAGCAGCAGAGCTAGCCGCTAATGCATCAGCAGGCTACTCCAGAGTCAATATCTATGTAGACGACCAAACAGCAATCAAGGCAGTAACACCTCATCGCATATTGACCAAAAGTGTCTTGAGAAGCGCGGCAGCAGTAGAGAATGTCGCCAAAAACAAGCGACTTTGAAATTACCAAGAGTGGTGTACGTGGAGAATGGAGTCATGTGTAGAAGTTCACGCAAGTTAGGAAAGTTCTCTTATCGCCATTCACTTGGCAGTGGCCAGAAACGATTCTTTTACATATGGCTCAAACAGCTCACAACTTCCGGCCTTTGACCAAGTATCCTCTGGGTAGCCTAAGAACATTCGTTCGAAGGCGAGCTAAAGTGAGAAGGCGAAACATCCCCTACGTAAGGTTGTGCGCTGGGTTTGGAACCCGCCAAGTAAAAAGCCCCGCCCCCAATGAAAGATTACCAACTGCCTCGGATGAGAGATCCCCCTTTTGATGACTGGTGTACGACTGTCATCCCATAACGTGACCGACATTGATAAGCCCAGGTATCGCCTTTACGGCAATCTGAACAAAAGCATGGCAAGCAAGTTTATAGTTCGATGAAATGATCTATCAGGATGCAAAACTGCAGAAGTAATGTGCAAAGCGCGGAAGATCAAAAATTCACAAAGTTCCTGTTCACTAGATACTCCACCACACTGATAGAAAAGATGGTATCAACATGATTGGAATACTCACTAATCACAGTCGGATGGCGGCAAATGCACCCACAATGCGTCTGACAGATGGAGATAACTGCAGAAATTGACATGAGCAAGACATCAAGGAAACCTAGGAAGATCTCTAGTGCATTTTTTGTGCCTCGCATTTGCAAGACAACGCTTCAAATATTTGAGGTCCCCACAGAATAAAACACTAGAAGAGGTGGCGATACGAAACGACCAAACTCTTTGAAAACACGTCAAGAGTAGACATTCTGAAGAATGTTTACTTCTCTTGAGCTCTTGAACTACGTTGGGAACCGCGAAAGGTATCCTGTTTCAACCAGTTAAAGGCTGGAAATTGAAAAAGCGGTATGCTCTGTGTTGAAGTTGTTGCAAGACTAAAGATCTTCCTATAACATCCCTCGAAGTAAGTGAACAGTTTCATGAACTTATTGGAACTGCGTTTCCCGCCGAATCACAGTATGCCAACTCGTCTCAGCCCTTTATTTCCTGTTCTACCTTTAAGACTGGGTACCCAGTGTATGTTTAGCACCAAAAGTCTTTGGACTGTTCCAAATCGAGGTTAAATAGAATAGCATGAGGTCAGAACGATGATGAAATAGTAGTAAGACTCAGCTCACATCTGGGGTCGCTAGCTCCTTGAAAGTTTTAACGGAAAAAATAAAGATCACTTTATGTTGATTGACCACACCTTGTTTAGGGGAAAGCAATAAGTTAACTGTCATCGGAGTCACTTAAAGGTAGGGCCAAGAAACGAGCTATTTCGACGGGTTCGGACTTTAGGGAAAGGGCAGATGCTTTGGTTTCATTGAGCATGCAAAGAAATGATTAGTGTCATGCGGGTCCTCTTTGCATTCAGGACATAGGTTTTATACGTCAGAGTGGATTCTGGATCAATAGGAGTGTAACCTGCTGCAATACCCTGAACGAAGCTGCGCTAGAGTCAATCTTATTTCACGCGACAACTCGCGCTCTTCTTTTGCTATGAGTGCTGTTTGGGCTCCAAGTACGGCATTCACTGGGAGAAGGTCAATGAATTTGTTAATAGGCCCACTGCAAATTGCGTCCAGTATGCGTCGGAAATTGATCACATCTGAAAATTGGTCGGTATATTGTTTTGGTTCGTCGACATTTTGAAGCAATGAGCAGAAATTACTTAGAGATGTCGAGCATGACATTCCTTTACAGGGAAGATGCGGGCCTCACTATGAAAATACTCAGTGGAAGGCATATGGAGCGCGGTTTTCTGAAAAGTCTGTATCTTCTTCATCTGGGACCTACTGCATCCAAGCAACCATGTTGGAGCGGCGTAGTTATGGTCGGTCGATCGCTTGCCTTCTATGTTACTAACAACGTCTTTTTGTCCTTGCGCAAAGTGCTGCCGGCTAGCGACTTGAAGATCTTTTTGCGGCTCAGTGCTATTTTAACTATCGCGGTTTTTGCAGACAAGACAAACTTTCGAATGGTGCACTTAAAATTTTAAGGTCACTTATCCTCACAATTTCAATATCATCGACGGAAAAGTTGAGGTTCAGTCTTTGTTTCGTCTAGTTTGTAAATAAATAAAATAAAGTATCTAAGTTCAAGTAGTTAGGAGTTCACTTTTGATTTTTCCGGTTCTACGACGCCGGAATTGACCTGGACTTTATGCCGCCAAGGGCTGTTATTTCAAAAGTCTAACCCTGTTTGGATCGGTAAACAACAGTCTATAATCGTCTAAATAATCGCTTCGGATGTAGTCTTCATAGTCGCAAAAAACAAAACTTAAGATCCCCCACCGAATTTACCACAGTGAGTGTGAAATTCAATTATTTTAGACCTAATTGAAATACTTGATTTAAAAAATCGGACCTCAGAGTCAAATTAATGTGGCGTATATTCTATAAATGGCACACAAACAGTTTGAAAAGTGCACATGCAGTCAGTCAGTAGGTCCAACAGGCACATCGCTACCAGAAATTAACATATACACGCACACTTATGCATTCTTAGATGTTTGTATGTTTGGAGTCATGCATCATTAAGCGAGAGCGAACTATTACTGTACTCACCATGAGACAATAGATTACCAGCGGCTCAAACAGTTTAATATGCTTTACACAGTCGCCGGCACGCTCCGACTTGGCAGCTTGCAAATTTAGGCCGCTCGCAAATAATTCGCCCATCAAACGATAATACTCCGTAGCCGACAAGTGCGGTTGATTGTGGTCGTTGTCACCAGCTGCAACAGCTGCAACACTCACAACGCCACTGGCATGACCGGAGTCAATGAGCGCCTGACCACGGTTGGCATAAGTCGCTTTTGCTTGTGCACCAATTACATTTGGCTCATTGTGTCTGACAGTTGACGTAGTCATTGTCGGGGTCGACAAACCAGCGCCTGCTGCGCCCTTCAGCGCGCTGGCTGAGCCATCACTTGTTGTTGCCATTGATCTCGGAACTCCTCCAGCTGCGGCGGTGGAAGCCAAAGTTGTTGCAGCAGCGGAATTTATGGCATGCAACATAGTCATTGCCTGCTGGTGATCGCCACTGGCTTGCGTGAACTTACTGCTGTTGCTTCCTCTACGGCTACTTCCCTGCTGCGCGTGTTGCTGTTGTTGTTTGTTGTGTGTTGGCCACTTTTGTTGTTTCTGCGGACTCCGCTGCTGCTGTAGGTGTAGTTGCAGCTGTTGTCCTTTGCTGCGCACCACAAAATACGGCCTTATGAATGTGGCATAATAGTCTCGCTGCTGGTTGCCATAATTTTGGCCAAATAAATATTTCAACAGTTGCCGCAGACATGCGATGCACTCGCCGGGCGCATAATTTACGAGTTTGCTCAAATACTGGAGAATTTCTTCAATTAATTTTTAGAGTGGCGTTGGTTGGGAAGACTGCCGTAGCACTGCTGCTGCCGCCGCCGCCAGCTCCAGTGTTGGACGCAGTATCCGCGCCACTGCTGCCGGGGCTGTGGCCGCGCTGCCGCCCATGGCTGGGCGTATGGCCGGTGGGCGTGCCGGCGGGTGTTGGTGTTGGTGTGGTGTGGGCGCGCAATTCAATGCACAAGCCCAAAGTGTTGAGGCACGTCCGGAGTAGCGAAATTAATAACCTGCCGGATTCTTGATTTATCGTTATCTGGATAGGTGGCGGAAGAGAATAGAGAAATAGACGTTAGGACAGTGTTTCGAAGTATATGTGTTGGTACAAGTGGTTTCAAATGTATGTGTATGTGTGTAGGTGTTGGTGTAGTAAAGCAAAGCCTGGCGAAATTTCCTTAAAACTAACGCGTGGCATTAAGTGCAATTAACTAAGAATACAAGTATATTTTAAGCAGCGGAAGACTCTCAGATTTTGCACAAAATTTAGTCTTAATTTAAACCTTAAGAACAAAATAGAAATTGCACCGCTCTATTTTATAATATTAATTTGAAAATAATGAAGAGAAAAGTATGTCATCACACCTTCTCATACATATTACCGAACAACACATCGTACTAAATCACTTTTTAACACAAAATACTACATCAACTAAGCATCATCTCTCCGTATCATTATTCCTCACATTACAGTCTACCATGTCACATAACAGCATATCTCTATATTAGATCAGCATACCACAAAACTACAGACATCTCCTTGCAAACGTAACAACTCATTCACATCAAACACCAGCTCACGCCGTTTCAGTTAATATCACATCGTCATATCATACCAATTCATGCCACACCCCAATATATAGCATCACATCATCCACCACTGAAGAGGTGGTCTATGAACTGCCTGAGCGGTGGTCCATCATCCGTACTATTTCGAGGTAAAAACTCAAAACTGAGAAGAATTAAACAAGGGGTTCCGCAGCGTGGTATTCTCTCCCCGTTATGGTTTAACTTTTACATCTCGAAACTCCCGGAACCACCAGAGGGAATTTCTATCATATCATACGCTGATGATTGCACGATAATGACCTCGGGCAATGGAATCGTTGGCATGTGCTCAAAAGTAAACGGCTATCTCTTCGACCTTCTTCGCTTCCTGCTGGGGTGCTTTCGCAGAAATCATCCCTGCAGTCATCTGCTTGAAGTAGAACCGCCTCTTACGAACATTAAGAGGTCATTACTCAACTACGTTGACGACATCAACGCAATACTCGGACCAGACTTCGGACACAACTAACTTTCGGCAATCACTGACCGCCATATACAGTAGAGCCATTAAAACCTTCACCGAACGAACCCCCCTCAGTGAATGGAGTCAAACCACCATCCATTGCAGACGCAGAGCTCGAGTTGCCCTGAGAAACGAGAGTGACGCTTGCCCAGCTTCATTCTGGATAATAAAGCAGGTTAAACTCCTCATTATCCAAAATCGACTCCAACATATCAAACATATGTAAATATGTCCAGTAGGCAAAGAATCTCCGCATAACACTGCCCACCTCTTTGCATACCCTGCTAACACCACTCATCTGACATCATTCTCCCTTTGGTCTGAAATTGCACGTTGCTTGGGTCTACCGTTGGATGACATCAACGACAACTTATCTGAATTTGATACATCGTTAACGCCTAAGTACAATCGACAGTGATTACTTTCCTATTAAAGTCGTCCAAAACGACCGAGAAGGCAACAATTTGCACAAATATTTCTTCAGATCGATTGGATTAGCTTAAAAGGTCAAGCCAAACAAAAATACCACTTGGACAGCTGAGAACGCAGACCCATTGATACGTAAATAATCCTGAACATTGATCAAAAATACCATCAAAAGTTGACAAAGTGCTATCAACTTGCACCAAAGATGTTCAGCTGGCTTTCTGAAAAAAGACCTCTCTTCGCAGCCAACTTAATGATTACCACGGCTTTAAATGCGCTACAGTGTAACGGTAGCCTAAAACTATGCTTGACGGAGAGCTCCAAACAGAAAAAATCCCCTCGAACGTTTCTACTAAATTTCCAACCAGTCGTGAATAATCTCACTGCGCCTCTTTTCCATCGATTTCAATCAATCCACATATCCCTCTTCGGTATATAAGCAGAGAAAAAGCTCTTAGGAGTAGACTATGCGACGCTGTGATCTATGTTTTCAAGGATGCAGTCGAAGAATGAGATTTTTTTTCAGCTACACATAGAACTATTTTCAAATTAGAACAATAAATTATCGGAGGTTTAGACGTCGAGATCAAAATATGTCGAGATAGAACTTTTCAGCCCATGCACATCTGCTGTCAACTTTAGTTCGCTGTAGTAATATTATCTCATTTCGATGAACTAACATTTTTTGAAAGTAATAAATCTACAGTTTGCTTCCAATTTTAGAGGGCCACAAAAACTCGATCGACGCACAACTCACAAACACACTGCTCTAATAATAAAAGAGCATACATCGTTCACACTAAGAACTCCCACCCGCCGATTGTCAACTTTATACACCATTTCTAGTGTGATGACGTCGCTGCTCGGTGCATTCTCTTAGTTTTGTGCTGAAGCCCTTAAGCGTATCTGTGCTGCTATCTGGATCATGCTTGGGCAACACGTCCAAGCGTAAACCAGAAATAAACCGTCACACAAATTACATTACCACAAAAGCTTTAAAACGAAACTGCAGCCAGACAAATGGAACAACAAAAGCAACGCATTAGGAAGCATAACGACGAACGGCAGGCGGCTGAGCCACTCAGCCAGTGCGTCCGTCAGTTGAAGTTAGCTATTTTGGCAGTCGTTACACCCATTGTAACTTTAAATGCTGCACAAATTACCACTTTGCAAGTATCAACTCAAGCGCATATGTATGTGGCTATGTCTGTACGTATGCATCGTGCATACATATGTATATAGGTGCATATGTTTTACCCAGCTTCACTTAGCGCGCGTACTCTGGAGCCATGATGCTTCACTCCCCACGGCTGGCTTGCTTGTTTTTATGATTTCTGCTAGTTTGCAACTTTTTAAACCACAAGTATCAGATACTAAAAATCCTCGCAACCCACGCAAAAAGCCACAAAATCTCGCACACTACACATTCGGCATTTCGTGCGGTTGCACAATAGAATTACAACAAAAGCAGTTACGCGGGTGGCTCGTGAAGTAACGCAGTGACGTAGCTGCAGCAATAGATTCCCCTTCCAAAATCTTCAGTTATCGACTAGAACCATAAGTATTTGGAGCAGAGAAAGTGTTGATAAGTCACCCAAAAGATTAACGGAAAGCGATATCATTCTTTTTCTCTATTGGCGTAGACACCTCTCACGCGGTTATAACCGAGTTTACAACAGCGCGCCGGTCGTTCTTGCTGTACGCTGCTTGGCGCCAATTAGAGATTCCAAGTGTTAGCCAGGTACTTCTCCATCTGATCCTTCCAACGGAGTGGAGGTCTTCCTCTTCCTCTGCTTCAGTGCAGCTGCAGTGTTTTCTGTCCATACGTACGACATGACATAGCAAGCGCAGCCTCTATCTCTTAAATCGCTGTACAATGTCAATAATGTCGTATATCTCATACAGCTCATCTTTCTATCGAATGCTATATTCGCAGTGGCCAACGCGCAAAGGACTACAAATCTTTCGCAGAAACTTTCTCTCGAAAAATCGTAACGTCGACTCATCAAATGTTGTCATCGTCCAAGCCTCTGCATCATATAGCTGGATGGGGATGATGAGTGATTTGTAGAGTTTGGTTTTTGTTCGGCGAGAGCGGACTTTGCTTCTCAATTGCCTAGTCCGAAGTAGCACCTGTTGGCAAGAGTTATTCTGCGTTGGATTTCGAGGCTGACATTGTTTTTGCTGTTAATGCTGGTTCCAAAATAGACGAAATTATCTACTACTTCGAAGTTATGACTGTCAACAGTGATGTGGGAACTTAGTCGGCAGTGCAACGACTGTTTGCTCGATAACAGGAGGTATTTCGTCTTGCCCTCGTTCACCACCAGACCCATTTGCTTTGCTGCCTTATCCTTCTGAAGAAAGCAGAACTAACAGCGCGGTTTTTGAGGCCTAAGATATCAATATCATCTGTACACTCTTATAAAAGATTGTACCTCCTTGATTTGGTTCAGCAGCTCGTATTATTTTCTCCAGCAGCAGATTGAAGAAGTCGCACGATAGAGAGTCGCCTTGTCTGAAACCTCGTTTGGTATCGAACGGCTCGGAGAGGTCCTTCCCGATCTTGACGGAGCTTTTAGTGTTGCTCAATGTCAGTTTGCCCAGCCGTATTAGTTTTGCGGGGATACCAAATTCAGACATCGCGGCATAAAGGCAGCTTCTTTTCGTGCTGTCAAAAGCAGCTTTGAAATCGACGAAGGGGTGCTGTGTGTCGATTCTCTTCTCACGGGTATTTTCCAAGATTTGGCGCATGGTGAATATCTGGTCGGTTGTTGATTTTCCATGCCTAAAACCACACTGATAAGGTCCAATCAGTTTGTTGACGATTGTTCGATAGAACCTTATACGCGATGTTTAGGAGACTTATCCCACGGTAGTTGGCGCAGATTGTAGGATTTCCCTTTTTGTGGATTAAATTCCAATCGTTGGGCATGCTTTCGTCCTACCATATTTTACAAAGAAGCTGATGCATGCTTCTTATCAGTTCTTCGCCGTGTTTCGCGTTTGAATAGTTCGGCCGGTAATACATCGTCCTCCGCCGCTATGTTGTTCAGGCTAAAATCGCTTTGTAGATTTTTGATAGTGTTTTTCACAAATGCTTAGGAGTACGAGTGTTTAGGTATTACAATAGACCGGAGTTTTCAGTAATCCAACTAGGATCAATTTTGGAATAGATATTTTAACTCAACCGCACTTTAACTTAGCCACTAATATATTCCACTGCCCTCGTAAGTAAGCGCGGAACATGGCCAACTGCATGTGGCTGTAAGCAATACCCAAAAAGCCCCACGGGATAGTATTTACATACCAAAACAGAGAACACATTTACTACAAACATGACCACACAAACACACATTCATACACATACACACACATACACACAAATAATCACAGATTCACACATTAAATGTGTAGCACAGATAAAGTCGCTTTGAGTCCACAATCGAAATTTAAATTCGCGAAAGACCGAAACAAACTGACGGGTGTCAGACAAGTTTACGCAGCAAACCAGAGAATAAGGAGCGCGCCAACATAGCGAGAAGCCACGAGGAACTTTTACAATTTACGTAATGTTCAAGAGTGAAGTCACTAATGCGCGTCAACCAGCAACTAAAGCTGGCCGACCAAACTGAGGGATATGTGCAACTACGAACGCATACATACATATGTATATAGAAGAGAGCAACGGCAGACACTCACACACAAGCACACAATATTAAAATACGCTCGGCAAATGCATTTGGACTCGAAACTCGCAGAAAACAGTGGGGATTTGATGTGAAGCTTTCGTGCTACGTGAAGACAATGGTATTATATATACAAGCTCACATACACACATACAACATCACAATATCACATGGCTGTCGGAAAGTCCGCAAAATAACAGACGCACCGAATACAGATTGTATTCTTATTCTCCGCACTCTTTTGTATTGTCTCTATCTCAATCTGTGTGTGTGTGTGTGTGGCATGCGACGCAATTACGCTTACCTTGTAGCTGTCATTAGCACTTCTTAAAATGTTGTAAAGTTTTATATAAATGTAATCGCTGCCGAAATATCCGACGCTCTGCACCAGCGCCAATTCCTTCGCATTGGCGAACAGATCGCTTTTCTGCACTTTCACAAATAGTTGGGGCTTCTGTTGCGTAATCAAATGATAGTAGATGTTGAGTATCTTCATGACATGCACCAACAGTTGATCCAATTGTAATTGCAGGGAGCGTTCCGGTTGATCTACGGTTAACGTGGAGGCCAGCATGTAGCCTGGAAGTAAAAGGAAAGTAAAAGATGGAGATGAATATTTATTCTGAGAAAAGTTACTGCAATATGGTTAAGTGGAAAGAAGCAATTGGAGAATATATTATCCAACAGACTTCCTGCAAAGAGTATTTATGAGTCTTGAGCACTTGGAACGTACGCAAGTCCTTTGTGTTGTTGAGAAAACTCACACTGAATTTGAAAGGAATGCTATAAAAAACCACTTGCACCCATCTCAATCTCTATTTTAGCCAATGAAAAAAATGTTGAATAACAAGTTTGCTTGATATTTTGTGGTTCCAATGGAATCACGGGTTCGGAATCGTTGAAAATCATGAAGCATTTGAGTTGCCATCCAAAGCATTCGTCGTATTGGATCAAAGAGACACCAGAGTATTTAATAACCTCTTGTGGATCGATTAAACCCATATTGGTTAATGTTTTGAGTATGAAGCGTGTCTATGCTAGATTCGTACCAAAATAGCTGAGTCTTTTGCAAAACCGACGTCGAGTAGAGGTCGCAAATGAGATCCTTGACAACGCAGCTGAAGACCCTGCGATCATCAAGCGCATTATTACTGGTGACAAGACGTGGATTTATGAATGCAAAGTCGAAACTGTGCAAAAGTCTACCGAAAGGCGAAATAAGCACCGAGGACGGTGAACGCAGTGGACGCTCTAAAGAGGCGGTTATCGACGAAAACACCAAAAAGTTCACAAAATAATTTCCGATGGTCTTAAAGCGAAATTGGTTGAGATAGCAGGCACTCTAAAGATATAAACCGAACGCGTATATCATATCATTCACGAACATTTGGATATAAGGAAAAAAGTTGATAATTCGGAGCAGTGTTTGGAGATATTCAAGCGAAATAAACCTGAGTTTTTGGATCTATATGTGACAATGGACGAATCATGGCTCTATCATTTCACTGCGCAGTCCATTCCACAGTTATCGGAGTGGACTGCGCCTAGAAAAACGCAACAGTCGGCTGGTAAGGGATGTTTCGCCTTCTTACAGTAGCTCGCCTTCAAACGGATTTTGTTTTTGCTACCCAGAGATAATCAGAGATACTTGGTATAAGACCGGAAGTTGTGAGCTGCTTCAACCATATGTAAAAAGTCATTTCTGCCCAATCCCAAGTGGAGCTCAGAGAACTTTCCTCATTCACGTGATCTTCTAGACATGGCTCCAGCTCAGTGATTGGAAAAGACATTTTCGAGCCGTTCGATACCAAACGAGGTTTCAGATAAGACGACTTCTTATGGCGCGATTTCTTCAATCTAATCCTGAGGAAAAAATTCGAGCGGCAGAGCCTAATCGAGAAGGTACAATATTCTATAAGAGTGTACAGCTGATGGCGTACGCTGATTGATATTGATATCATTGGCCTCAACATTGGCCGCGCTGTTAGTTCTGTTTCTCCAGACTGGATAAAGAAGCAAAGCAAATGGGGCTGGCAGTGAATAAGGGCAAGACGAAATATCTTCTGCCCTGAAACAAACAATCGTTGAACTCGCGACTAGGCTCCCACATCACTGTTGACAGTCATAACTTCGAAGAAGTAGATAAATTCGTCTATCTTGGAATCAACATTAACAGCAACAACAATGTCAGCCTCGAATTCCAACGCAGAATATCTCTTGCCAACAGGTGCTACTTTGGACTGAGTGGGCAATTGAGAAGTAAAGTTCTCTCTCGACAAACAAACAAAAACTAAACTCTACAAATCACTCATCACCCCCGTCCTGCTATATGGCGCAGAGACATGGACGATAACAACAACATTGACACAGTTCAGCGCATTAAGAGACAGGGGCTACGCTGGCTAGGTCACATCGTCCGAATGGATGAAAACCCTCCAGCTCTTAAAGTATTCACCGCAGTAACCGCCGGGAGAAGCAGAGGAAGAGTAAGACCTCCACTTCGTAGGAAAGATCAAGTAGAGAAGGACCTGGCTTCGCTTGGCGTCTCCAATTCGCGCCAAATAGCGCAAATAAGAAACGACTGGCGCGCTGTTGTAAACTAGGCTATAACCGCTTAAGCGGTGTCTACGTCAGTGAAGAAGAATATGGTTTATTTGTCATTATTATAATTTATCTACTAGGCTAATTAGACGAACAAAATCAAATAGCTCCACAATTTAATAAACGCCTCAAAGGCTTAACAAAACTCGGTGAAATCAAATTAAAATAACGCTATTAGCATATTTACCACAGTTATTTTATTCTACATATATTATTTTAATTTATTTTATTTATTTTTATTTTTCGCCGTTATAACTGTTAACATTTTATGCAGGATTTGATGCATAAATAACTGCTTTCCGCTATAACCGTAAATTAACAACAATAATTGGGAATTATTGAATTATTTGGTGAATAGCAAAAACAAAAACAATAACATGGTAATTATTTATCACCTGTGTGCTTTGCATACAATTTTAAAATGTCCGCAAATAAAATATTTGCATTATTGGTTATATTAAATTACAAAAATCGCGAGCGTGTGTAATTATTTAAATGCAACTGCAGCAGGTGGACATACATATGTAACGGCCATACATACATACATTACATATGTAAAACAATTACATATATATTTGAGTGTGTGTGTGTGTGGGTGTAGGTGTGCGTGTGTAGTTGCTAATTGCAAATGTCAATTGACAAATCGTAAATCGAAATGTTAAAGCAGATGATTTTATTGCGGTTCCATTGAATTCGATTAACCCGAGGCGAGGCGCTTGTGAAAAAATGAGCTATTATTGACTAAAATATTGAATAATATTTACCAGCGCATTACATTATTGGTACTTATAAATACAGACATCAATACACATGTAAGTACATCGAGAGCGCTGTAGTTGGAAATGCATTCAAGCGTTCAGGCGATCAGGCCTCAGACGTTAGAATAGTTGGGGAACAGCACAAACAAGCATACACAACAGTTGCAGGTAAGGAAGAGCATAATTCGAACGCTGTCAAAGAATTTACTTTTGCAATGTGTAAGAGATACAACTAGAATTAACACCAACAAAAACGTCAGCCTCGAAATCCAACGAAAAATAACTCTTACCGTTACTAGCTTTCGAGAAAAAGGTTCTTCAGAAGATTTGTGGTACTTTGCGCATCGACAACGGCGAATACCGCAGACGAAGGAACGATGAACTGTACGAGATATATAACCACATTGACATAGTTCAGCTAATTAAAAGACAACGGCTGCGCTGGCATGTCATCCGAATAGATGAAAACACTCCAGCTCGGGGAGTATTCGTAGCCGCTGTCTAGGACATGTCATCCGCAACCGAATGGATGAAAACACTCCAGCTCGGAGAGTATTCGACGCAAGACCCGCCAGGGGAAGCAGAGGAAGAGGAAGACCTCCACTCCGTTGGAAAGACCAGGTGGAGAAGGACCTGGCTACACTTAGATTCTCCAATTGGCGCCAAGCAGTGAAAAGGAAGAACGACTGGCGAGAAAATGTAGCAAAATACTGCACTCCGTACAATAACAGCAGATAGTCAGGCCTTCATGTTTTCTTTAAGGAATACAATGCTCTCCTTTCCAAGCTTTTTCTGCTGGAATGCTTTCGTAGAAATAGCTCTTGCAGTGATCTGCTTGGAGCGGAGCAGCCTTCTAGGAATATCAGCAGATCATTCCTTGATTAAGCCGACTACATAGAACAATACACGGACCAGATTATGGACGCAACTAGTTTCAGACAGACACTGAATGCGATTCACAGTGGAGCCATTAGCAGCTCCATCGACACCTTCCCAGTGAAGGGCGAACTTGGAGTCCCAAATCAGTATACTATGGCATATGAAGGTTAGGGCAATTTATGGACCGATTTCACCGATATATACAGTATAATGCCAACCAGCATTTTCAAAAAAAGTTAGATTAGGTGTGTGAAGATTTCCAAAATTAATCGATATTTTCGTGATTCAAAGACTTGACCGATTTCAACCATTCGAGAAATGCCACACTGAAAAACGATACGACGGATGAAAAAATGGACAGTCGAACGGTCGGACAGATGAGCAAACGGACGAACGGACTAACGGTCAGTCGAACAGATGGGCGCACTAGTAAACGGGAAGACGAATGACGTGACAAATTTACGATCAGACAGACGAACAAATAGAGGGTCAGACGGAACGACGGACTGACAAACGAACGAACAGGTGGACGGACAAACGGCCGGTCGTACAGACGGACTGTCAAATCGGTCGGTCGGACAGACGGGTGGACTAGCAAATGGTTGGATGAACAGTGGGACAAATGGACAATCAGACAGACGAAGACATAGAGGGTCGGACGGGCTGACAGATGACAAACAGGCGGACTCACAAACGCATAGCAGGACAACCGGACAAAGATCAAACTAATAAATGGAAAGTCGGACAGACGGAAAGACAAAGAGACGAATGGACAAAGAGACGCAAGGATAAACAGACGCAAGCACAAACGGACATACAGATAAACTGACGAACGAACAGCCAGCCGCCGAACATCCGAATTCAACTCATCTCGTCATCCCGATCCATTTAAAATATATATATAACTCTATAGATATATTAATATTGCAAACAACCGTTATTTGAACAATACAACTAAAGCCAAACTAACATGTTACCGGCCTTTAAATATGAAAATTAACAAAAACAACAACAAACTAGTCTAATAAAAAACAGCTCGTAATCGAACTGAACGCAAACAGTAATACTAAAATAGCTTAACTTGCATGAGTAAATTGCAATCGACAACTGAAACAATCTAATTAACGCGATGCACATATGAACATACATATGTATGTATGTGTGAGAGTGCGTGCGTTTCTGCATCAGTCTGACGGAAGGTAAAGCATTAATGTACATTTTATGTTTATCGCTTTATTCAATTTAGCATATTTCCATATTTGTTCACTATTCACTATTCAACATTTGCGGTACTTAAACGATGCATTTGCTGTGTTGCTATTGTTGTTGTTGTTGTATTTTGTCAATTACATTGCTTATTTAAAGCCTTTGTTTTAATGTTTATTTGTTTTTCGGTAAATATATTCGGCAACCGTTAGCTAATAATATTTAATGGATCAACTAGTGGCTTAGACTGGCTTTTGGACTGATGAGTATTTGAAAGTATTTGTAACTATTGGTGATTGTCGAAAATTATACAGGCTTAAAGCATCACGGTAGCGATATATAGATTTACTGTTCATTCTGGATATCCACTCGGAGGTTCTAATTCGATTGCAAACCTGACAACTTTGATTCAATATTCGCCCTGCAGCTTCTATAAGAAATTAGTTTTGTTATTGTTGCTGGAGAAACATCAAATGTTATTTAATGATTGCTCTAGAACTTATTGTGAAATAATATTTAAATTCAATAAGCTTTCCAGAACGAATTCTCTTACTTAAATAAAATCATTAGTCACAATCAACCCTTTAACAACTCCAACAATGGCGCTAACTCGCTCCAATGTAACGTATTACTACAAGTTACTTTGCAAAGTAAACAGGACTTAAAAAAAACAAAACAAATGGTTTTTTCGGCAAACTCAATTTATTTTATTCAAAATAGTCTCTGCTTCAAAACAGCTTTTTGCAGGGTCCAAAAGCATGTCGAACAAGTGTTTTAGCTCGCTGGCCGGTATGGCCGCCAGTATACCGGTGCAAGCCTTTTGAATGGCCTCTACGTCTGCATAACGCTTTCTTTTCATGGGCAAATGCATTTTACCGAAAAGGACGAAGTCGCACGGTGCCATATCAGGTGAATACGGGGCGTGGTTAATGGTTAAAATGTGATTTTTGGTCAAATAATCGTCCTTCGAATGTTGGATTCTGAGCAATTTTTGGTCGTCAGTCAATTTGTGCGGAACAAGCCGAGTACACACCTTTCGTAAGCTCAAATGTTCTGTCAAAATGTGATAAATCGATCTTTTGGAGATGTTCAATTCCATTTCTATGAATTTCAATGATGAGTTTTGATGAATTCACGCTCAGTTTCGATGGAATTTCCAGTGATCACGGATTTTGATTGGCCCACATGTTGATCATCATTTATGTACTCACGACCACTTTGAAAACGTTTAAACCACACAAGCACTCTACTACGGGATGGGCGATCATCGCCATAAACTTGTTTCATCAATTGCAACGTTTCGGTAAATGTTTTACCAATTTTAGAACAAAATTTAATGTTGGCTCTTTGTTCGAAGCTCATTTTCGCACCGACAACAGAAACATACTGACACTGAAAACGCAATAACTTCACTTTCAATTGATGAAATGTTATGAAATCTAACGCACCAGTCGACAAAAAGATGGCGCCATCAGGGGGCGCTAGGTTCAAAAAGTCCTGTTTACTTTGGAACGCACCTTGTATTCTCTTCCTCTCATGCTTTTCTCTTCAAAAGCAAAAGAGACATTTTGAAAACCTCTTTTATTTTAAATACATCTTACTTGTGTATTAATATAAGTTTTTCGTCTAAAAAATGAAACGTGCTGAAAATCGAACCTCTCTTTTATGCCGCTATTTAATACATTTAACGGTAATTGGCGAAAAATAATCAAAATACTAGGAAATATGCTAAATTATAATAAGAAAAGGCTGTAAAGTATTTGTAAAAAACATGAATTTAATATTTATAAATTAATATTATATAATAGATATATGTACATAAATGATTTGTTATTTATGAATTTTCTCTTTTTGTGTCTTGTTTTTTTTTTACATATATTATATACACTGGCATACATATAAAAAATGCAGGAATTTTCACTGGCAGTCGCATTTTAATTTTTATTTATGCATTTTTAAGTCACTTTCCCGCTTTTGTGCGCACGCACCCATTTACCCCTAAATATACATACAGCCTCTCATATTATTTCGCTCTTTTGTGCGTGTATTTGTAAACATCCCGTGCACAGAGTGGCAATAATTCAAATATAATTTTCGCAACTTCATAAAAGCGGCATAAATTATTATTATTTCATTACCAGCTGACATATGTGCGGTCCAACGGAGGGTTTGCTGAGCAGGAGGGGCCAGACAACGAGCGCTTGGTAGCGTGGTAAACAGCAGTGACAAATGTATGAGAGCCCCACACGTAAAGCAATTGCCAGTGAATTAAACGAATATTGGCCAGTGCAAAAACATACAACAACAACTACATATAGACATTTATTGTGATACATATGTAAATGTATATGTGTGTGAGTGTGTGTGTTGCCGTACAATGCACCTACTTCCGGTTATTTAGGACATCACTGTTTTCTTTATGCTTACAGTCGTGAACTCCACTTTATATTTGGCACACAGCTCGAGCCTGCCCGTGTGCTTAGCCGCCTATTCAGCTCTACTTATGAATTTTCACTTGAAAATCTGCACATAGAGAATTTCGGATGCGAAAACCAAACTTCATAATAAAGGGCTTAGTAAAAATTTTAATTTATTTTTTTTTTTTCGTATGTGTATCCGCTTTCTATGTTTGCTTGGGTCGCATTAAAAGCGAATGCACGCCCATTATTTGTTTTGGCTTTTCCATTAAATATTTATTTAATTAGCCAAATATAAATATTTGATGGCGCTTTGTTCGTTTAAATGCAGTGAAATGCGGAAAATTAGGCTAAAAGTTAGCAGAATTTCGAATTTGTTTATATTCACGCACAATTTGTGGAGTTTGTGAACCAACATTATATCCTCTTGAATAAGAAATAATTAAAACTATATTTTCGTGTTAAACAAAAATATTATTACCATTCATAGCAGGGCATTTGCGGGGTTATATCCACTTCATATTCTTCGAAAATCCGGCAAACAGTTGAACTTAGTGCAATCGGCTTTCAAAACTTCAAAAGCTTTTTTCACCGTCGCTGGTCGACCAGTCGACTTGAAATTTCTACACAACCTTCTAAGATACATTTCTCAAATAATAAACGATGCAATATGATTTTTAAAACACTTTAAGGGGCTATACCAGTGTGACACTTCCAAACATTTTTTTTTGTTTTGCTTTTTCGATAGTTTATATATTCAAAAATATCCTGCAAAATCGCGAGAAATTGACCGATCGACTTCAAATTAAAACTGGGTATAGTGCATTGTATAGAAAATATATTAAAGTTTAATAAACATTTTGAATTTTTTTGTTTCAGCTACTCATTCGACCGTAATCATGCCAGCTGTTGAGGCACTTTTTTTTCGGCACTTCCGCAGACAGCACATAACTCCGTTATTTTTCAATATTTTTGTAAAAACAAAAACTTTTAATCTAGCTAAAAATATACTTTATTACGTCCATGGAACGTCGAAACATTCAATCCAGTACAAATTCACGAAAATCGCCTAATTTTTCATGCGCCGCACTGGTATAGCCCCTTAAAGTGTAACTTTTTTGTCATAAAAAAAACTGTTTTTGGGAAACCGCCATTTTGTCAAAACCTAAAATATTGTCTTACACTTCGATCTTTGGCTGTATTCATATATTGATGTAACAATTTTGTTAAATTTTTTTTTTTATATACTACTGTGTCCAAAAAATAATGTGACATTGGAATTTAAACTGCGCGCGTCGAAGGATTTGGAGAATTATTTTTTTTTTAGGTTGGTAGTACTGTCAGTCACATTTATGTCAAATTTCATGTCAAAATATTCATTAGTGTTTGAGATACTCGTACGTGTCGTTTTGTGAGCTGCTAAAAGTGAGTTTTTCGTTTTTTGCGATGTCGAAATTTGTTGAGCAAAGAATTTGCATTAAATTTTGTTTACGGAATCAATTTTCTGCTGCGGATACATTGAGGATGGTGCAGAAAGCCTTTGGTGATGAGGCTATGTCTAAAAAAATGTTTACAAGTGGTATAGTGAGTTCCAAGCCGGCCGTGAACGTGTCGAAGACGAAGAGCGTCCAGGGCGACCATCAACCTCAACCGACGAAGCTCACGTTCAACAAATCAAAGATTTGGTGTTGAAAAACCGTCGATTAACAATTAGAGACCTTGCCGATGAAGTTGGCATATCGAAAGGCTTAGCCAATACCATTTTGAAGGATGTTTTGGGCCTCAAGCGCGTCAAATCTCGGCTGGTACTGAAAACATTGAATTTTTTGGAAAAAAGGCGTCGCGTTGAAGTGTGTGAAACGATGCTTTCCGACTACCGGGGTGTCATGAAACGCATTATAACTGGCGATGAGACTTGGATCTATGCTTACGACCCCGAAACAACCGATCAATCGAGCGAATATCGTGCCAAAAAAGACCAAAAAAAGCGCGAAAAAGTCGCTCAAAAATCAAGGTCATGTTGACTGTTTTCTTCAATTATTGTGGTGTTGGGCATTATGAATTCCTTCCAACCGGTCAAACAGTCAACAAGGAATATTATTTAAACGTTATGCGTCGTTTGCGTAACGCTATCCGTCTAAAAAGGCCGGAATTGTGGAAAGACAATTTTTGGTTTTTACACCACGATAATGCACCATCCCATACTGCCCTCGTAATTCGTGATCATTTCGCCAAAAGCTCAACCCATATCGTTCCGCAACCACCGTATTCACCTGATCTGGCGCCGTGCGACTTCTGGCTGTTCACTAAGCTCAAAAGACCGCTCCGGGCCCACCGTTTTTATACGATAGAGGAGATTCAAGCCGCAGCGAAGACGGAACTGAAGGCCAGCCCGGAAAGTGACTACAACCAGTGTTTTGAAGATTGAAAAATCCGTTGGCATAAGTACATTGCATCGGGAGGGGATTACTTTGAAGGGAATGAAATTGATTTGGAAGAATAAATAAAGAATTTTCAAAATAAATACAATGTCACCTTATTTTTTGGCCACTTAACACTTTTAAGCTCAATTTAAAAAATTTTCGGGGAGTCTTCAAACTTTCTCATATAAATGTATCCTAAAAACCTTTTTGAATGGAAAATTGGCTAATATTTGGATAAACTTGTATAGAGCAAGAATTTTCTTCAGAGAGACATATTTTTTTTCATTCCAAAATTTGCAGTTATATACGTTTTAAAATAAGGCAATATAAGAAATATTGAGTGGTTCAAAAATGTCGTTTTTAACCTAAGTTTGTCAAAAAAGTGTACTTTAATTACTGTTCATCATTTTCAAACAATATTTTGGCCGTTTGACCGTTGAAAAGTCAAGTAACTCAAAAATTTTACCTTATATATATGGAAGTTTTTAAATTGACTATAAATCCCACAGACAGATATATTTTTGAGGAACTATTATGCTCTACAAAAGCAGTAATGTAAAGATTTAAATCCTAAACGCTTCAAAATATATTTGACGAAAACAAATTCTTAATACGTGTTTTATATATGAAAAATTTTGAACCCTTACCGACACCTTTCAAAATTAAGTCAAACACCCTTACTTATAAACATTTTTCCATTAATTCGATATAATTTATTTAGGCGCTCCATACTATACATAAACAATATATTCGTACAAATTTGATTAAGTAAATTGTAGGGTTGTGTATTATTGTATAGGTTCATTTGAACCCATAAACTCGAATTTATTTGTTTCACCCT